>NC_056734.1:133446004-133495457 GCF_019279795.1 Protopterus annectens
AAGTGGTGACAATATGGCTATTGGCCTGTAGTTGGATAGATCAGTGGATGCCCCTCCTTTGTGGAGAGGGATAACGTGGGAGATTTTCCAAATTGAGGGGATAGTAGATTCCGTTATGGTACGGTTGATTAGGATAGAGATGGGGTAGGCTATGACCTCTGCAGCTTTTTGTAAATAATCAGCTGGTAGAAGGTCGGCAGCAATGGTAGTAGGTTTTAGTTTCTTCAGTAGGGATCTAATGAAGGAAGTGGAAACAGGTTGTAGGTGGAAGGAGGGCTCAGACTTCAGGGTCGAACTTATGGTAGAGGGATTGGTGGAAGGTTGTTGGGCAGCTAAGGATTTGATAACATTGATAAAGAAAGAGTTAAAGGTATTGGCCACTTCTTCAGGGCTTTTATCATTTAGGTCAGCTGGAGTTGTAGTGGTGGTCTTTCCTGGATGGAGAAGGTTGTTAATACCTGCCCAAAACTTTTGGGGATTGTGTTGGTGTTTATCTTGCAGTTGGTGGTAATAGTTCTTTTTGTCTAGTGAAATGGATTTTTTTGTCACATTTCTAAGTTGTTGGAAGTAAATTCGGTCTAGGGGAGCTTTGGAAGCACGCCATTTATCCCAGGCTTTGTTTCTAAGTTTTATTTCGGATTTTGAGTCTTTTGTTAGCCATGGAACAGTCTGGTTTTTGACTTTGGTTGAACGTATGGGGGCATGGGAATTAAGTATGTTTGTAAAGGTGGAGTTAAAGGTTGTTACTGCCTCATCGAGAGGGAGGTATTTAAGAATAGACCAGTTACATGACTGCAGCTCTAGATGGAATTTAGAGAGGTCAAAATGTTTAGTGTTCCTGATTGATCTGTACACTGGTAGCTTGCATCTCCCTGCTTTTTTTTTCTCTATGTAAGTGATGAGATGATCACTGAGTTCATTTGGGAGAGTCCCAGACTTGTAAGCATGGGACGGATTGTTTATGAGTATCCAGTCTAGGATACTTTCTTTTTGATTGGTGTTACCAATTCTGGTGGGGGAGGATATAATCTGTGAGAAACCGTGGAGATTTATGAGGGTGGGGTTGGTCTCTGAGGAACATTGATTCCAGTCTATATTCATATCGCCCATAATAATAGTTTCTTGGAGGCAGTTTATAGCAAGCCAATTTAAGATATGCTCAAGTGTGTCAGAGTTACTTCCAGGGGGGATGTAGGTCACAATTAGGTTGATACTTTTTTCCTTATTCATTTGTATTTTTAGGCAGTTAATTCTGCATTAGAGATCTGGGGAGGTTGGGAGGGGTTCAAAGTAACATTTAGTGAGCATTTGAAGAGCACAGCGATACCACCTCCTTTTTTTATTGGGCGGTCGTTTCTGTATATGTTATAGCCAGGTGGTGAGATCTCATTGTCTTTCATTACTGGTTTAAGCCAGGTTTCAGTCAGACATATAATTATCAGGGTGGTGGGTGTCTAACAGAGCGTGCAAGTTGTGTATTTTGTTGTTTAGGCTTCTTATATTTAGGTGGCAGATTAGGAGGGAGTTAGGAGAATTAGGAAGAAGAGATGGGCTATGAGAGCTAGCGATTGTTATGGGGCCTGGGTTGGGGTGGATGTCTCCATCTTTAGGCAAATTTTTTCTCAGGTATTCTATAAGTTTCAGGAGTTTGAGTAATAGTTTGTCAGCATATTTGGATTTGGGATGATACATTTTTAGTTTATGGGGGTGGGGGTAATTGGTGTATTGTACTGTATTGGTTGGGTAGTGAGTAGGATGAGCAGTGTTAAGTGGGGTTGACGGCGTACAGGTATGATACTTAGGATAGTGATATCCCTTGTAAATTTGGCCCTCATATTTAGTTAGCAAGTATAGTGAGGTAAAGACTAATAGAGTAAGGGGCAGAGTTTTTATGGTTGGCTTGAGAATCAGAGAGAGGTAGGGCTTCATAGTGTTTAACATAGTTATAGGCGTTTAACCAATTAGCAAGTGTGGTGGGAGTGGTTCTCGTGAGGGAGGAGGGGGGATGGAAGAGAAAGTAACGCGTGATTTTGTGAGAGTGTGGATAGAAGTGGGTGTGGTTGGTTAGGTATAAAAGTGGGACTACTAAATCTATTTATATATATATATATATATATATATATATGTGTGTGTGTGTGTGTGTATATATATATATATATATATATATATATATATATATATATATATACACACACACACACACACACACACACACACACACACACACACACACACACACACACACACACACACACTCACACACCACATGCACACTGCACACACTCAGCATATCAGAATCAAAAAATAACAAATATATCGTAAATAAAATTGTAAAAACAGAGTAGTCTAAATGGCTACATAGGCCTCTTAATTAAATCTTGTAAAAGATGACCTTACTTCTGGAAAATAAATTTTCTATAAGATTTCCAATAACATTTGCCAAAATTCTCAACTCAAGTATATCGTGGTCTTAACTGCATTTAACATTTGTCACTGCAGATGGGTCGAAATACAAGCTTTACTTGTGAGATCATGACAGCTATATTCTGGACATGGTCCACACTACCCAATCTAAACAGAAGTCAAATTCTAGTGCCTAATATTAATCAAGTGTAGTATAACCTAGTCTGTTATTTTCAAATGCTTATAAAACAGTCTTCAGTACTTTCTATAAGAAGTCTTATATCAGGCTCCATTTGGACGGTCCTACTTGGAAATGTATGTACAAAATTTACATTATGCCACCATCTGCTTTTGTGGTTTTAAATGCAACTCAGTAATAAATGGTATCATACCACATTGCTACCATGAATATGGAAAGTTTTAGTTGTGGAATATTTCCAGTATCAAAAAGTTCCCTCACTGAAAAAATATATTTGATTTTTATTTCTGGTCTATTCACAATTGAATGGAAATATATTTTGGACATGTTCTATATTCTTCACACTAAATAAAGCTATATACATGTCTCATATGGAAACTAAGTATAATTCAATATGCCAAACTGTCATTAATGCTTGTAAAATACTATATTTTATACCCATTTACAAAATGTCATATGATAGACTCCTCTCTGAGTGATCTTACTGAAACTGTCAGGAAGGTATACTTTGAGTCTCTGTTATAAAATGTAGAAATATACTTTGATTCTCAGTTAATAAACCGTAACAACAGCTTATGTGTGCACTTAATGGTTATAATGTAGGTTATTGCTAAATTTCATCAAATTACACTTCTGCAAACAGTGCAATGAGATTTTATCATGACATGTTTCAAGTGACAAGAAGTTACCCTATCTGGAGAAGTAAGGTGGGAGTTTGGCTTAATGGTTAAGGTGTTTACCTTACAGACACAAGATGCATGGTTTGATTTTCACTTGGGGTAATTGGCTAGGCTCAAAATGGTCCACAAGGGCAGTTAGTCTAGTATGAACCTAAACCTGATTTTTACTCCTATAATAATGAACATTTAACTCAGAATATATTCTGAGAATGCACTGCTTTTTTGCACTGTAATCAGACATTGTGTTCTCACCCATAATGAAAGCCATGGTTTATGTGACATGCCAAGCCAACAATGTCAAATACCTGTAAAACTTTTCAGTTATTACCTCTGTATGAAAGATCATGGTCATTCTTTTCTTAGAGATTTAAATGTGTTCAGAGCTGACTTTGATCTCACTACATTGTCACTGTCAAAACGAACAATGTTCATTAAGATGTTTTTTTAAATAACAAACTTTCCTCTTCTGGAAAATATGGATGTATTTTGCTTCAGATGCTTTTTTCTAACAATTCATAGGAGATGTGTTCTGCACTGATTCATAGCAGTATGTTGTGGACATTTCCTGCATTTCACAGCCTGAAGAGAAATCATATATCAACTTCTGATGGAAATTGTGACATGCTAGTCTGTGTACATCATATTCTGGTATAACACTGAATTCAATACCTATGTATGTATGAAATGTATCTAACAGCTACCATTTAAGAACTCCTAGCAATACTTTTAGCCACTTACACTTGTATTCCCAGGTATACAATTTTAATTGGGGTTCCACTGCAGTCATAGGTATTTAAATGCAGTTCAGTATTGATTTTTCCACAACCACATTGCCACAGTTATTACAGGGAATTATGGTCATAGCATGTTTCCACTGACTACAAAGTTCCAGTTTTCTGTGGAAGAATACATCATTGTTAATTCTGATACAATGACAACTTAGTGCAGGTGTATTTTGTCTTAATTGTTTCCAGTCCTGAGCAGAAGTCTTGGGCCTAGGCTGTCACCGTCAAATGTCTGTATAACCATGGATTCAATTCCTAGTATTTTGTTCTAGGAATTACACCTGAATCTTCTGATACAACATGCATATAAGACCTATATTCTATGCTTTGGTATTTAAGTGTCATTGAAAGTTGCATTTGACACCTCCACCTTGCACAGTTATTATAATGAGTTTTCATCCGTGTCGATAATAAAAAAAGTTTCATTTTTGTACATATATATATATATATATATATATATATATATATATATATATATATGATTTTTTTGCTTTTCATAGAGTGGCACTACTTCAATGTAGATGTATTGAGACATGCTGTGCTTTCCCCAACATACCAAGATGTCACTGTAAAGTGATTGTGGAATCTTGCTTTTAGTTAGGCACAAATGTTCATAGGCTAGACCCCAGTAGACGTTTTGAAAATGTTCTGCTTTCTTCACTCTGAACAGAATTAATATACTCATTGCTAATGCCAAACAAGTATAAAGTAAGTTCCCAGGTTATCACTGTTGATGTAATGTAAAACCATACTTGGGTAATATTGTATAAACAGCCTCATGTCAGTCTTCCTTTGTAAAGTTATAGTACAATTTTCAGGGAATTATACTTGGCTACTAAGGTAAAAATGCATTTGAAACTGCCATTCTACCATTAGATATTGATATGCAGTTCATTGTGTACCTCATTCCACCATATTTCCATCATCAATACAGACACGTTTAGTTACAGCTTGCTTCTGATAACAAAAATGTTCCATTTTTGTACACTCATGTAAATATATCATATATATATATATATATATATATATATATGTGTGTGTGTGTGTGTGTGTGTGTGTGTGTGTGTGTGTGTGTGTGTGTGTATATATATATATATATATATATATATATATATATATATATATATATATATATATATATATATATATATATATATATATATATATATATATCTATATATATATATATATATATATATATATATATATGTGTGTGGGTCTGTGTGTGTGTGTGTGTGTGTGTGTGTATATGGGTCTATTTCAGTAGACCAAAATTCTATTTAACCAAATCTTACTTAACCAAGATGACAACACTGAAACCTTATTTCAATGAACATTCACATCAGCGGAACTTTAATCCTGGAAAGGAGGCAGTTGGCCAACATTAAAAAGCAAACACAGCAAAGCATGTCAAACCCACCCAAGTGGGAGGCATCACCTCCACACCCCCCTAATTAAATATACCAACTTGGAGATTCCATTATAGTGAGGAAAAGGGTAAATTCCCCATGTTGGCCAACTGCCTCCTTTCCCAGATTAAAATACTGTGATGTGAGTGTTTGTTGAAATAAGATTTCTGTTTTGTTGTCACAGTTAAGTAAGATTCGATTAAATGGAATTTTGGTCTACTGAAGTAGACCCCTATATAAATATAAATATATATATATATATATATATATATATATATATATATATATATACCTCTACCAAATTTTCTTCTCATCTCGCTATTTTGATTTTCACTTGAACCATTGATTTTTTACTATGAAATGATCACAGCAAAGTATATTCTTGCAGTAATTACAGATACCACATTTAATTTTAAATTGGTCCATAATGAGTGGCAGTTTGGCCTTAAAAGAAAAACTGAGTGATAGGCCATTTAGCATATATAGAAAAGGCTTAACCTTCAAAAATATTTTTGAATCCCAGAAAAGGAATGAGAGAGATGACATGATTTATGGAATGCATAAATGTGGTAGCTGTAATTACTGCAAGAATATACTATGGTACGATCATTTCATAGTAAAAAATCAATGATTCAAAAAGTGAAAGGAAGATATAGCTGTTTAACTAAAGGTGCTGTTTATTTTGCCCTGTGACAGAGCTGCTGTCGATTCTAAGTAGGCAAGACTGAGTGCATGTTAAAAGAAAGACTATATGAACACCTTGATGAGATTAGGAAGAAAAGTAACAAAAATGTCTTATCTAAACATATTATTAACTGTCCAGGTCATGAGTTTAAATTTGTGGTGCTAGAAAAATTAAATGTGAACCCAAGAGAGGACCATTGGTTCTGCTATTAGAAAAGAAAGAGTGTACTGGCAGTTACAGATTAATGCGGACAGTACCCCAGGGCTTTATGAAGTTTCTTCTGTTACCTGTCTATTAAAATTAAAGCTTACAGGTAATGAAACCATAATTTAAGAAAGGGTTTTACTATTTTTTCATTACATTAGTTTCTGTTTGAATTTTGAATGCGTATTTAGTTTGGAAATTGTCATGCTGATTTTTGAATGGTTTTCACATATAATTTCCTGTGTTTGTTACCTTGCAACATCTGATGAATGAAATATTTTATGACAGTCAAGACGAAAGCATTTATTTGTGTTATAAAATAAATGGCAGCATGTGTTTGGCGTGACCTCCATGCATCTGTGTATCATTTTATTCATTGGTTTGGGGGGGAGGTTTCAGTTGTTTTATCAGTTTGTTTGTGGGTTTTTTTTTTTTCATAGCATGGCTGCAGGTGGTTCCAGCAGTTCTCAACCGCTGTTTTCTGAGTAGGAATTTGAGGGATTGCAACAGTGAGTTGGTAATTTAACTTTGTTAGTCCAACAATTATCATAGAAATTGGAGTTTCTGCAGATACCTGGCACATGAAAAAGCAGTAATGAAAGAGCACCCAGTGGACTTTATCCTATTTATAATACTGCTAGAAATAAGGAAGCATTGGCTCCTACAGAAGCCGTATTCCTATTAATGGAATTGGTAATGTACCACATACTTTTCATGGCCATACAGTCCTAAAGGTAGAAGAATGGCTACAAAAAAGTTAGATTTTTGCCATGATGCATCAAGGGATACTGGTTGCCTTACTGAGTGGCTACAGATGTTTGAATATAAACTGTTTAAAATATGTATGTTACAGTTGGAGAAGTTACCTTTTGGAATCTGTTAAAACTAACAAGGTACATAAGGGACTTAAAGTATGGAAATGCCCTACTGGCCTTGTTAACAATTCACTGCTGCATCAGGAACTGCTCCAACTGTTTGATAGACATGGATGTGAGTTCATGGAGCTCTTAGTCAAGCATAATCTTAAACAAATTTATGCTTTGAGTAATGAAATTAGTTGGCTTGACAAGTCTATTACTGAAGACTGTTCGTATGACCAGTATAAAATTCAACATTCTCACATTTTTCATTCCATTGATATCCAAATTGATAGAATGAAGGAAAGGAAAATAAAAAAATGGAAAGGGGCAGAGTGGAATACATGGATAATAAGGCCTATCCCAAACCACCTGAGTCACAAGAATGGGGTAAAAACTCACTCGGACTAATTACCAACAAATGGAACCAGCACATGATATGACGCATGTCGGTAATGGACCACAGTGGAGAGAAGAAACCTGGGGGAATACACTTTAGAGTTTCCACCCCTGTGGTTATCCGAGTAGTTGAAAGGGAAGCAAGAAAAGATGAGAGGACAGTGGCCAGGGCAGATCTACACACCACAATATCCTGGGGAATGGCAAGAAAAACAGCATAGAGGAAGAAATCATGGAAGCAGTGACGTGACCAATGAAACAATCTACTCTGATACCACAGAACAATGTCAAGTCGTGACCAACAGAACTTTAATGTATTTAATTTAGTTCCTATAATATCAATAAGTGTCATACTGACATATTTTCAAAAGGTTTGACCTCTGTTAAGGGAAAAAGGGCCACCATTGTTGAAATGATTACTGATTTAAAAATGTACATAAGAAAACTTAATTTGAGTACTTTGTATATGGAAAGTGGTCCAGTGACACAAAGTTTGAAATTGCCTAGTATTTTTAGCTCACCTCTGCATCCTGTTTTAGAACTATTTGAGAAAATGTGTAAACTAGATCTGAGCTCTACCTTTAAGTCCATCACAAGGGTAGGGGGTTCTAATGTAACAGAAGAGGAAATAGTTTTATTGAATTCATTGAGATATTCTGAAATCAGAATCATGAAACAGGATAAGGGGTGGGAATCTTGTCATGGGCAATATTGACTATGTGGATAGAATGCATATTATCTTATTTGAGGACATTTACAGCCAAGTCTCAAAAAATTAGTTAAACATTGCATACAGAAATATTCATATGGTAGTGCATGACATGTTGAAACAAGAACAAATTAATCTTGAATTTAAAAAACAAGAAGGAAAAAAAGTAATCTTGAATTTAGCTTTCAGAACTTGAAAAACTCCATGGTACCAACTATATTTGGAGTGCCTAAAATACACAAGGACAGATGAAATCCAGCAATGCGACCCATCGTGGATGTTAGGTGTTCCATTGCTTCCCCTTTGGCCAAATATCTGGTCCACCATTTACAAAGAGCAGTACAGAAGGTTGCACACTTGTGTAAAGACTCTTAGAATTTTCTCAAAAAATGCAGTAACTTGATTTTTGATGCTGCTCTTATTTTTTAACTGTTGATGTCAAGGATTTGTTTACAGCAATTCTGCACTCCACAGGGGTGCAATGCTTTACAGAATTTCTTAGTAACAGTACTGATTTGTCTCAAGATAGAATTAGTTTATTTACTCCACTGCTTCATTTGGTGCTGCATAAAAATTATATCTATTTTGAAAATCAGTAATTTGCTCAATAAAGAGGTGTGGCTATGGGATCTGCTTGTGGGTCTTTATACACTAATGTAGTCATGGTAGAATGGGAAAGGAGGATATTCAAAAGTTCATGGTACCTCTATACGAGGTATCTGGATGACATCTTTATAGCATGGAAGGGCAGCATTAATAAGATTGCTGTTTTCCTAGACTACATTAGTAACACCACAGATTTTTTTAAACTTACTCATGATATAGGAGAGAATAATATTTCTTACCTAGACATCATGTTGATAAAAGATAATATCAACAGAAAATTTATTTCTAGAATATACAGGAAACCCACATATTCTAACTCTTTTCTGCACTTCACTAGTGCACACCCCACCAAGCAAAAGAAGGCAGTAGTAAGGGGCAATTTGTACATGTAGCATGGATGGTAACCCCATGTAATGACTTCATAGAAGAATATGAACAACTTAATAGTATGTTCCTTAATTGAGGGAACACTGAAGCCTTTATCGATAATTCTTTGCAGAAGTTATTAATAAAAGGAAAAATAATTGTTACACTCCAATCTTAATGGAAGATAAAGCTAACACACAAACTATGGCTATTACATGTAAGACTTTGGTTCCTTGGAGGCTGGGTTTAAGCCTGATTATAAATGTAGTTTTTTACAACTATTTCTTTGGACCACGAGCAAATTAGGTGGGTTTTAAACAAAAACTGGCCCATAATGAACAACAGTCTGGCCATAAAAGAAATACCTTTGGAGTGTGCAACTTTTATAGTGTGGATTCTGTTAGTGAGCCAGTTGGCAAACCATCTTGTGATGTAGGGATTTATACCTAGTTTAGTGAGTTTACCTATAATTCCAGAATGGTGAATGGTGTCAAAAGCCTTGGTGAGGTCAAGATAGGCTGTGTGAACCACCTTACCTTCATCTATGGCTTTGTTGACTGCCTCAAAGAAGTCGATCAGGTTCAGGAGGCATGATCTGCCTTTCAGAAACCCAAACTGGGTGGGATCTAGAGTTTGGAGGTTATCAATGTCTTTGTTTATGAGTTTCTTGATGATACGTTCCATGGCCTTGCAGACCAGGCTCTTCGGACTAATAGGGTGATAGTTCCCAAGATTAGTGGTGGCTCCCCCTTTGTGGAGTGGGATAACTGTTGCTGTATGCCATTCAGTGGGCACAAAGCCTGATGTGAGGCTATGATTGAACGTGATGCTTAGGTGGGGAGCCAGTTCGTTCTAAAGTCCCATGGATGCTGTGTTTTTGGTTTTAAAGAGTGCAGCTTTTACCTGCATAGTTGTGATTACAGGGACTCTGTATTCTTCCTGTATAGATATGGGCCCTTTAGGAGATGGGGGGGTAAAGTTAGCAGTGAACCTATCTGCCAGGATGTTGGCAATATCAGTTGGTTTTGTAATTTTCATGCCGCTGTGCTGTAACTCAGAACAGATTTGGGTGATGCCATTGAGATTCTTGACATAGCTATAGAATGCTTTGTGGCTGTCCTTAGAATCATTGGCAATTTTGTTTTTGTGGCTAGCTTTGGAGGATCTTATAAGGGATCTCAGCTTCTTACTGAGACTGACAGGGAGCTCCTCCACTCATGGGATTTTATTCTCTTTTGCAACAATTTCTTCCTTCTGTTGTACAGTTTGTTTATGGCAAGGGACCACCAGATTGGCTTCCTTTTTTTGGAGGATAGCGTCTTGGTTCTGTTTGGGATAGCATGATCTATGCACTCTTGTAAGTGCTTATAGAGTGCATTTGTGTAGGATTCAGCAGTCGTAACTGTATTGTCCATCTGCATGGGTGTCACGACGTTCACAACTTCTGTCTTAAGAAGCATGAAGTTGGCTTTGGAGGAATTTTTTACCATGGTTTCCTTTATGGGGGGGTGGGGGTGGGATGTGAATATCAAGGGTGATTAGCTTATGGTCAGATCGGACCAATGAGGAGTTGACATCAGGTGTCAAACACCGGTCACTCATGTTGGTAATGAATAGTTCTAGGATATTGTTGCCCCTGGTGAGCGTGTGGATAAATTGACCCAGGGCATTGGAGTTTATGAATTCCAAAAAGTGTTGTGTGAAGGAGTTGGTACACAAGTAGTTTTCCCAGTTAATGGTGTGGTAGTTGAAATCACCCATTATTAGGGTGTTTGGTTGTACCATAATATTTTCCAGTACATCAATAAAAGTGTAGTGGGAATCTTCGGGCATGGTGGGGGATCTGTAACAAGCTACAATCTGGATTGCAGTTTTGCCTAGAGTTAGTTGCACTTGGATAACCTCAGATGCATTATGCTGAGCAACTAGCCTGGAGGTGTGGATATCCTTAATGAATATAGACACACCTCTGCATTTGGTATTCCAGTCCAGGTTACATCACCAAAAAGTGTGGTATGAGTTATAGCCTGGTAGTGCAGGGGTGCTCTCTGGAGCCTTGAACCAGGTCTCAGTCACTGCACAGATATTGATGTTCTCCATTTTAAGTAGTGCCTCGAGTGAGTGCATTTTGAGATTTAGACTTCTAACGTTAAGTAGCATTACCCTCAGTTTTTGCTTGCCTGTTCCTGTTATGGTGGTGAATTTGTCATTTGAACCTTGCCTAAAAAAGGCACTATAAGGATGGCAAGAGCCTTAGCCAGTATCTGGAATCCCAGGGGCGACAGGTGCAGGCCATCACTGGCAAAGCATTGTTGTCTGTCGACCATGTCATCCCAAGCAGACAGATGCTGGATCCCCTTAAAATGACACCAGAAGCTTAGTCAATTGTTGAAGTCAATCATTTTGTCCTTGTACTGCGGTATCATTCTGGGCAATGGCAGAATGCTACTCAGAGCTATAGTCATACCTGCTTGGGCTACAAGATCGAAGAGCTCTTCCATGTTTCTTTTCATGTAGTCCAGGGAGGTACATCTCTGGTCATTCACACCAACATGGACAGAGTCATATTTTACTTGTTGTGGAGTGACCTGAGTGCGTGGGTTATGTGGCGGATCCTGGCACCCAATAGGCAGCTGACAGTAACCTTCTCCTTGTTTAGCCTGGTGAGTGGGACATCAGTGTGCCTGACTAAAGAGTCACCTATGATGTGTTGGATATGTTGTTTTGCCTTATTGGCTGTGGTTGAGTGGCACACTGAGTCTGTGGGCTATGTGCTATTTGGGTTGTGTTGGGGGGATGGAAGTTGCTTGTGTTTCTGCTTTGGAGGTCACTGTTGCTTGGGCAGATTATTATTGAGAGCCTCTGTGAATGTTTTTGTGTTTCTATGTGTGGATTTTGGTGGTGTAGATTTAGTAAGACTATGTGATAAGTGTGGTGCAAGTGTTTACCTTCTCCTCTTGAATGTCAAGTTCAGTCTTGGTTGGAGAGAGCTTAACCTCCAGTTTGGCTAGATATGTACATCTCTCACAAGTTGTAGTGTTGGGTGGTAGGAGTAGAGGGTTGTCTGTGTACATGAGGCAATTTCTACATTGCCCCAAGATGCCCAGATTCATCAGATAGACAGGAGAGAACACTGGGAGCTGATCCATGGATGTGCCTGAATAAAAAACTATTTTCCTCTAGACAAGTGAGGAAAGTGAGTACAAGAGCTGTTTTTCTCTAAGCAAGTAAGGAAAGTAAGTGCAAAAACCGTTTTCCTCTAGGTAATGAGGAAGGTTGAGTGCTATAGTAATTAGTAGCTTATTTAGTGCTTAAAACAAGTTCTGAGCAAGTGCTGAGCACTAATAAGCAAATTCAAGTGCTAAAACTAAGAATCTGTATCTGCACTAGACTAGTTACATGAAAGAAACAAGTGCAAATGCGGCCTTTCAAATCAGAAAGTTGAGAGAGATGGAAAAGATTTTCCAGATGGCTAATAACTACAATTTCTTGGCCAGAACCACTCCTTATGTGGTAGACTAGTTACCTAGTGCTTACCGCTCCCACTGACAAGCTAGAAGGCTTTCCTCCAACACAGAAAGGTTTGGGGGGGGGGCTCAGAAGCTTAAATACAGTCCTGGATACAGCAAATCTGTATCTGGACTACACTAGTTACAGGAAAGGTAGAAAATAGGCTTACAGTTTTTTTTTGTTTTTTTGTTTTTTTTTTGTTTTAGTTTTTTTTTTTTTTACAGAAAAGTAGCTAAAACAGTAGTAAAAACAATTCAAATGCAGTGCAAGCTAGCACACTTGAGTATGTAGCAATATTAGACCAAACAGTTTAAAAAATGCAATTACAGTTTATTCCCTTTTTTGTTCCACAGAAATAATTTGTATATCTTAATTCATTGGCCATACAATACTCACAAGCTGCCATTCTATATTTGCAGCAGCACAGGGTTCTATTGTATTGTTTTCTTTCTCTTTTAATTTCTTTGTTCTCCTCTCAGTGATTTCATTATTGATTGACCTAAAATACTTCTGTATACATGTACTGCCACACCATTAATCATTGTTCCTATACAATTACCCTAATTGTACTGGTACAAAGGATGAATGAAGAAATAATGTGAAAGCAAACTGATCACAAATGCTGAAGCAGCAACTTCCTGAAATAAAACATTAAATATCAGCTCCCCCCATTGTAGAATACCTCACCTCATTTACTAGTATAACTTAATTCCATAGCTGCAGAAAAAGTGAGGAGAGGAAAGTGCCCTGCAATGCTGTTGTTTAAGTATATTAATAGGAAACGTAATCAGGGAAATCAAAATAAAAAAAAATAAATATATAGAAATAAGATCAGGAACACAGCGATCAGCTGCTATGATTTTTACCAAAACAGAGAAGATGACACTATTACTCATTACATATGTTAAATATAAATCAGGAAGCAGGGATATAGTAAAGTATCCATTTACTAACCACAGAAACATTCAATCTCGTGGCTGCACAAAGCTTATTATTTTGGAGTGGGTACGAGACTGAAGATTTTGGACATTTTCAGGGTCTATGGCAAAAAAAGAACATGTCTTCGACTGATTTAAATATTATCATTTATTAAAAGATAGGTATGAGTATAAAGTGCAGAGAAGACAGGGTTTATGTAATTTGATTTGAAAAGAGATGGTGATCACATATGTGTACTGTTTTTCTATGAGATATGAATAGCTACCAGGTATAGCTGATACTCTATCAGTGAAGGGGATTAAGATGGAATTTCAGGAATACATATAGAAGGAAGTCTGCCTCACAGCAATAGGTTCTCCTGTTTGATTCTTGGCTGGGGTGCCTTCTGTGTGGAGTCTACATGTCCTCCCCACGGTCGAGTGGCATTTGAAATGCATGCGTGAATGGGCGTGCCTTCGCTGAAGTTTGGGCATTGGGCTGGCAACTCGGCACCATAAAAATCTACTGCTAATCATTAGTGGACCGGAGTTCTGCTGTGGTGACCCCTAACCGGGAAAAGCCCAAAAGACAAACAAAGACAAACATATAGAAGGAAGTCATGTTGCAGATGGAGGTAAAAGGCAAGAAGGGGCAAGAAACATAAGGAGTTGGAACAATACAAGGATAAAACAAGTTTAGATTCCTTTCTTATCTGACATCAGGCCATCTATTACTGGGCTTTATCAACTAAAACATTCTTTCCTTCCTTCTCTTTTTTACAGCCCTTGTATCACACATACCCTTTACAGAGCTTTGCAGCTTATTAATGGTTAGAATCTGGCAACAGGTTACTTATCTAAACCATCATATAAGCAGCTGACTGATTTTTTTTGGTTATTGCATCTCGCGCAGTACACCATCACAAAAATGCGCATGAGTAACTATGTTTGTATTTCCCAGTTTATGATGGCTATCTTCCATTTGAATGTGAATTCCCTAAAAACTGTTAGGGGAAGTTATAAAGTGGCATCATCCTACAATCTCATCTGATGAAAGAGACAGCTGGACCTCAGACATTCAATCCCTGACCGCCTGCCTAACTCTACTGCTCCCCTACAGCTAGTCAATCCCATGTTACTGACACTTAAACAGGAAGCCTGCCTGTGTGCTAGAGAAAGAAGTAATGTAACTGTGTGCAATGTGGAATGTGCAGGGTAAATAAGGACATGTGAATAGGGGGCTGGTGAGAAGAACTGAGAAATAGAGATACATTAAATGTGTTGAGATCAGTTGCCTCGGTTGAGAAGAGGTGAAGAGAAATAGTAGAGAGAGACATTGCTTAATGGAATCAAGCCTATCAGGTCAATTGAACATTAGTCAGTTATTAGTAGATGATCTTGGAGCTGCCGAGAAAACTGAGGTAAAGTGGACAGAGTACATAGGTGTGAGAGATGTTGGGCTGGGTTGGTAGAAGAACTGGAGGGATGTACTACAGAACTAAACATTTGAATGTGTTTGTCTATCAGAATGGACACTGAAACTAAATGTTATGGAGTGATGGTCAGGGTGTCCAGCAGAGTGTACTACCATGTACAAAGTTTTAATTTCCAGTGGAGGCCTCAAGCCCTGTTTATGTGCAAGGACATGAGCAAGATATAAAACTCAATCACTTAAACAGAAGTTTTCTTGATCAAATGGCAAATACTGTCATTGTTCCAAAGACCATAATCCACCATAAATAACCATCTTGACTCAAATTTCTATATAAAAATCAGAATGTTAAGTGACAGATTTTGTATCCTATAACTGAAGATGTGGTACCTTCAGAATTGTCAGTATTTTCATTTGCTGAGACTCCAACCTGAGATTAATTTCAGGTTAAATTAAATGTTAAATGTTAAATGTAATTAATGTTAAATGTAAATGTTAAAATTAAATGTTTTTGAATGCTCTGTGACTCATTATCAGGCAGTGTATCAACTGAGCTTCCTGGCTGAGTATTAGGATGTAAAAATGGAGTGCTATTTCTATTTGAGCATCTATCTAGTGGTGATACTAGCCAGTCCTAGTGCATCAAGTACATAATCATTTTTTTCTGGGCTTATTTACAAACATGGCATCATTTAATACTTCTCAGCAAACTAATATGCCAGAAAGTGTTAGCACTTAATTGTACATGTGTACATAAAACCCTGCTACCTTTTAAACCATATTCTTTCATCTGCTATACCAATGTGAAGTGTACCTCAGCATTTCTGAGAAATTTCTAAAGCTGACAGAAAAAAACAGTAAATATATTACACTACCACAGTTTGGTAAGGGGGAGGTTGCAGATAAGTCATTGTACTATTAAAGATATTTCTCAGGATATCACAATATGTCTCAGTCAGAATAAGATCAGAGAATTATAGAACGATCCTGAAAAGTAATGGATATTTCATCTCTTAATTTCAACTGCAGAACAGCTTGTTTCTCAAGGCATAAATGAATACTAAAAACCAGTTCAAGTAATTCAAAGCAAACTAATATGAGTTTACTAATTTAAAAAATACCAGCATCATAATCAAACATTTAAAATAAAAAACCTTTCCATCAAACAAATATCCTTATATATGGCTGTAACACAAAGAGTGATGACCTATAAAGGTCACAAGTACAAAATGTTGCAGAAATAATGTGAAAACCATACCAAAAATTGTAAACAATATAATTTGTAATAACATTAACTATAGCAAGTTACACTGTTGAAAGAGTGTAGAAATTGCAAATAAATTAGTAGAAGTTTACACTGTGAAGTACTGTGTTAAACTTAGTAAAATACCCAGTCTAAAGTACTCTGCATTTCTTATTCAGAAGAATAGAATATTCATAGGTTCATAGGTAGGTACTAGGCTATTAGCCCTAGGGCCTATATAAGCCTAGCCAAAAAGGTACCCTGGTTTTCACCACCCAAGAAAATTATTTGCCTGTTTTCCTGTCGAGCAGAGCCACAGAAGTGATCCCTGGGGTGACTTTCCTATTTCCCATCCAATCATCCAATCATCAAGATTTTTCTTGAAGAGTGCTAATGAGGAGCTCTGTTTGACATAGATAGGTAGTCTGTTCCAGAGTATGTGCTGTCTCTGGTACAGGAATCTATCCCTCCAGCATGTTCTGTTTATTGTGGTGACAAGGTTTAGGTCCCTATAGCGTGTAGCTCAGAGGTATTGGGATTTCTTTAAGTGGAGCATGTCCAACAGCTCTGGGTTTGACATATCTTTGTATGTTAGGCAGAGATCACCTCTGAGTAAGCGGTATGAGATGGAGTAAAGCTGGAGTTTTTTGAGACGGTCAGCATAGGGCATCTGTTTGAGGCCAGTAATCCTCTTTGTGAGGTATTTCTGTGGCCTTTCCAGTTGTTGTAGATGTCTTGTGAGGTACCTACCAAAAGGGGTGTTGTACTCTATAATGGGTCTAATGAGTGATGAGTAGAGGGGAACAATGACCTCTTTTTTTCTGGATGAGAAACCTTTTGTGATGAGGTGAGCCATGTGGAAGGATTTCCTGACCACTGTGGCAATGTGATTATCAAAGGAGAGACTACTGTCCACCTGTGTCTCAAGGTCTCTTATCACACTTTCGATGTTAAGTAGATTACCACTTATGTGGTAGTTCATGGGCACAGAGTTTTTACCAAAGGGGATGACAATACACTTTTTGGCATTGAGCTTCAGGCCATGGCTTTGACACCAGGCATCTGTCTCAGTGAGGCCCTTTTGGAGTATGTCCACATCATTAGGAGTTTTTATTATGGCTCCTAGTTTGCAGTCATCTGCAAACTTTGTTAGCCAAAGACCTTCTGTGTCAGCCTGTACTTCAGAGAAGTAGATACCAAACAGGAGAGGACCCAGGACTGAATCCTGTGGTACTCCACTTTTCACTGGTCTGAAGTCAGATTTGGAGTCTGCTACTTTCACAGTGTGGGTTCTGTCCATGAGCCAGTTGGCAACCTATATTGTGACATAGGGATTTATACCTAGTTTATTAGCTTATCTATAATTCCTGAGTGAGGGATGGTGTCAAAAGCCTTGGCGAGATCTAGGTAAGCTGCGTAAACCACCTTACCCTCATCTATGGCTTTGGTGACTGCTTCAAAGAAGTCAGTCAGGTTTAGGAGACATGATCTGCCTTTTACAAACCCGAACTGGGTACAGTCCAGAGTTTGGAGATTACCAATGTCTTTGTTTATGAGTTCCATGATGATACGTTCCATGGCCTTGCAGACCAGGCTTGTCAGGCTAATGGGGCAGTAGTTCCTGGGGTCCATCATGGCTCCCCCTTTGTGGAGTGGGATAACCATCACGGTGCGCCATTCAGTGGGCACAAAGCCTGAGGTGAGGCTATGATTGAACATGGTACTTAGGTAGGGTGCCAGTTCATTCTGTAGTTCATGTAGAATGCAGCCTGGGATATTGTCAGGTCCCATGGATGCTGTGCTCTTGGCTTTGGAGAGTGTGTTTTTTACCTGTGCAGCCATGATTATAGGAACTTTGCATTCTTCCAGTATAGAGATGGGCCCTCTAGGGGGTGAGAGGGGGGTAAAGTTAGCACTGAACCTATCTGTCAGGATGTTGGCAATATCAGTTGGTTCTGTATATTTAGTGCCATTCTGCTGTAACTCTGAGCAGATCTGAGTGTTGCCACTGAGATTCTTGACATAGCTATAGAATGATTTGTGTTTGTCTTTAGAGTCAGTGGCAATTTTGTTTTCACAACTAGCTTTGGAGGATTTTGTAAGGATCTCAGCTTCTTACTGAGGTTGACCAGGGAGTTCCTCCAGTCATGGGATTTTACTCTTTTTAGCATCAGTTTCTTTCTTCTGTTGTAGGGTTTGTTTATGGCAGAGGACCACCAGATTGGCTTCCTTTTTTTGGAGGATAGCATCTTGGTTGTATTAGGGATAGCATGATCCATGCACTCGTGTAAGTACTTATAAAGTGCATTTGTGTAACATTCAGCAGTCGTACCTCTATTGTCCGTCTGCATGGGTGTCATGAAGTTTGACACTTTTGTCTTAAGAAGTGTGAAGTTGGCTTTGGAGAAGGTTTTTATGGTGGTTTCCCTAATTGGGGGTGGAAGCGGGATGTGGATGTCTAGGGTGATTAGCTTGTGGTTGGATCTGACCAACAATGAATTGACATCTGGTGTGGAACACTGGTTGCCCATGTTGGTAATGACCAGGTGAAGGATATTGCTGCCCCTAGTGGGGATGTGAATAAGTTGATCTATGGTGTTGGAATTTATGAATTCAAGAAAACGTTGAGCAAAAGAGTTGGTACATGAGTAGTTTTCCCAGTTAATGGTGGGGTAGTTGAAATCACCCATTATTAGGGTGTTGGGTTGTACCCTAATACTTTCCAGTGTATCAAGAAATGAGGAGTGGGAATCCTGGGGCATGGTGGGGGGTCTGTAGCAAGCTACAATTTGGATTGCAGTCTTGCCCAGAGTTAGTTGCACTTGGATAATTTCAGATTTTGGTTGCCTTTGAGCTAGGTTTCCAAGAGGACATCATGTTATGGATATTATATATAAGAGGAAACTCCTGAGGAAAAAAAGTCCAAAACAATAAAGAACAAAGTGAATATAAGACTCAGTGATGGCAAACCTTTTGTGTTTAGCATGTCAAAAGTTCCTGACACAAAATAATTCAGTGCACTTCACATGAGCAACGAATGCAAAAGCAATGTCTTTGGTAACTCGGGTGTTGGTGATCGCTGGCATGTCACCCAAAATGTTATGGCGTGTGTCACCTTTGACAGGTGTGTCATAGGTTCATCATCACCACTGAAAGTGAATCAAAATTATCAAAATGTATTACACTAAAACACCAAAACCAGTAGAATAATATAAGAAACATTAATGAGGCAATGGCCCATAAAATGCTACTAATGACTATTATTTTATTCTTTATGCAGTACCAAGACTTTCATAAACTGACCTACTCCATCCCCAGGTAAATTATGTCATTTCATGACCCCCCCCCCACACACACACAGATAGAACAAGAGATACACACACACACACACACACACACACACACACACACACACACACACACACACACACACACACACACAAGGTTCTACTGTGAAACTTTGAAAGACACAGCCTCGAACTTCAGAAATGCCAAAAATTATGCCCAGAAAAACAGAATTGTGAAAAAAATAATAATTCTAACCATTTTTGCAACCCCCTGCAGCCACAAATGTATATACCAACTCCATGTTTGCACCAACTTGAAGAAGGGCCAAATCTCCCCACAGAATGAATCATTGCTGGCGCACACTTAAAAATCGCACCTGCTGAAGTTTTTTTCTGTATAGAAGTGAAGCTCAAGGAAATTATCTTGTCCATCTGTAGGGAAAGACACACAGATGCACAGATTTTTAAAAAAAATACTTTTAATATTATGGAAGTTGTGGATGATGCCAAAAGTCAGTTCATATTTTCTGGCATTACAGTTAAATGCCAGCTGAAGTTGCATGGCTGAGATCATTTACTATACCATTAGTGTGCTCACTGATTATTATATTTCTTTAAATCAACAGCTGTTTATAGAAATGGATATCTGTCCAAGATGCATTCAACATCTGAAATGTTAAAGTACTGTCTTTGGAAAAGGAATGTGGAGCTAGGACCATGTGTGCTTCTATGGAGGATGACATCATTAGACCGCCAGGATCCAAGCACTAATTAATTCAAATACCCAGCATATGCACAATATACTCTTAACAACTTACATCTTTCCAATGTTCTGGTTTGTAAAATTCAAGCATTCAGACTAATTGTTTTCATGATTCATGATTTGCACTGTTATTATTTTACAAACTATGTTGCTGATGCTTTATGACAGTTGGCTCGTACAAAAAACATTAGCACACAGCTACTTATGCTTTATGCCTCTCTCAATTAATTGTCTTACTTGTCAGATCAGAAAAGGCAAGAAAATAACTACTGTGTCTTCCCGCTGTCTTTTGTTGAATACAAATTCTTTTCATTCCACATTTTTCCTTGGCGTTAGATAATCACAGATGCTGTGTTTGCTAGTGTATTCCAGTATATAATGAGAAACTTGGGATCAAATTTTACTAACTTTTCTGGGGAAGAGAATGTTAAAAAAAATGCATGATTTCATTGAAAAACAACTTCAGCTACACACAGTAGAGAAAACAGGCGGGGGATTTAGAAGTGGGTAAATCATTCTGAAAATCTTAACAAATTATCAGTGTTTTTATAATTATTGTGGTATCTGATAAAAAGTATACTGAACTAAACAACAAATATATCAGTTCATTCTGTACTGAATATGTGGTAACACATTAATTCAGTCTCAGGTGATGAAGTAACACTGGATCTCATTGCTGACTAAAATGTTCAAATATACTTTTCAGTCTTTTCTCAGAAACTGATGTCTCAGTATCTTAAGAGGTAAAACAAGGCTCCTGCTTTTATTTGTTTACTTATTTCAATATAAACCACTTCTAGAACATTGTTCCATCAGTAAAATAAAAACTAACCACATAAATAAGGGGTTGCACAGGAAAAAAATGCAGAAACTTAAAAAAAGATTGTTTTTGTTTGTTTCACGAGTCAGGAAAACAATACACTTTCAGCAGTAATGCTAGTCTTTTATACCAGTCCTTCCTGTACTCAGAGCAAACATTACTTGTCTAAGTCCTGAATATAACTGTTCTCTGCTGAATCACCGTTTCCTGCTCTCAATAGAAGCCATCAACATCTTCCTCTATGGGTACTAGTTTCATAGATTCATAGATTCAGTGTTACTAGGCTAACTACCGGGGGGGGGGGGGGGGGTTCTAAGCCCAGGCAAGTTTTCCTACAGAATAATGATGTCCTGTATCCAAACAGGACATTGAGGGCCAAACATGTATAAGCTACCTCTGTCCATAAAAGACATGGGTGACAGGCTTGGTGTAAATTTCCTGTTCCTCATCCCCTGGTCTAGGTTGTGCTGAAACTGGGTAATAGATGAACTCAGCTTCAAATAGATGGGAAGCCTGTTCCAAAAGAGGGGCAGTCTCTGAGATACATACCTGTCTCTCCAGCATGTTTTTAAGTCCCAGGCAAAATTCAGGTCCCTAGACCTGGTAGAAGATTTATAAGTGTGGGGTTTGCTGATGCCAGTTATAGATCACCCCTCAGTAATCTATAGGAGACCAAGCAGACAGAAGGGGCTTTAAGGCAATTTACGTAAGGCAGTTTTGTTATGCCTTGTATTCTTTTTGTAAGGAATCTCTCAGGTTACTCTAGTTGATGCATATGCCTAGTCAGATACATGACAAAGGGAGCACTGTACCCTATGATTGTTCTGATAAGGGTAGAGTACAGTGGGATAATGACCTCTTTGGACCTAGATGCCATGCCCTTACATATAAGTTGTACAACATAAAAGGATTTCCTCACCACTATGGCCACATGGTGGTCGAAGATAGGGCTACTGTCTACATGCATACCCAGATCACTGACCCCTGGGTCAGCTCCTAGGGACATATTATTAACATGGTAATTTGACTTTCCAGAGGGTACTATTATGCATCTCTTACCACTGAGTTTAGGACCATGGCTTTTGCACCATTTATTAGTCAGAGACAGACCTTCTTGAAGAATGCTACTGTTTGCAGGGAAGTCGATGATAACCACCAGCTGGCAATCATATGCAAACTTAGTCAGCCATAAACCTTCAGCATTTGCTTCCATTTTAGAGAAACAGATGCCAAAAAGGAGCAGGCCCAGTACTGAGCTCTGGGGGGATTCTGCTCATGACTGAACTCTTGGAGGAGGTGGCTTCACCTTTTCTTCCACTGGTATTCTTTAGACAATCAAAAATGGTAAAAAAGACAAGCACAGTGCACAGTCAGAGCAGCAATAAATGAAAATGATTGCTTTGCCTGACAAATTACTCACTCCATGCAGTTTTGAAAAAATTACTTTTCCAAATGGAGTAGTTGCTTACTATATGCCTTCTAGCCTGCTGGCCAAACTGCAAACACTGCAGGACATACAGAACCAGCATAAGACATTTTTCATTAAATAGTGCTGCATAAAAATCCACCCCTTTTTCTTCACAACATTTCTCCTGACATTGTATATGTATGTTTATCTCTGTCTCTCTTTCTCTCTGTTTATATATATATATATATATATATATATATATATATATATATATATATATGTGTGTGTGTGTGTGTGTGTGTGTGTGTGTGTGTGTGTGTGTGTGTGTGTGTGTGTGTCTGTGTGTCTGTGTGTCTGTGCCTGTGTGGGTGTCGATGATTTTGTTGATAATTTTTTTTATCAAACTTCAGGATGGACAAAAGGGTTTTAGCTTGCGTATGGAGATGGCAGGGGATATTGCATTTTAGTGGCTTGTAGGATGTACCTACTCTATGGTCTAGAAGTTAGTATATTTAATTAGTCAGAGAGGTGGAGTGAGATTGCATATTAGTGGAATGCAGGATATTCCTACTTCCCCCATTGTGTGATGTCAAAGTTGGCATATTTAAGAAGCAGTGGTAGTAAGGGACACAGTCCCCCATGTGGAGGATATGGGGGGTACAGGGGGTTCAACACTAATACATTTTTTTGGTTGATTTTGAAATGTTTTCATTGATATTTCTGTGTTTGATTGAATTTTGCTTTGATGTTTTTACTTACAATCATATCTGTGTGTGTGTGTGTGTGTGTGTGTGTGTGTGTGTGTGTGTGTGTGTGTGTGTGTGTGTGTGTGTATATATATATATATATATATATATGTGTGTGTGTGTGTGTGTGTGTGTGTGTGTGTGTGTGTGTGTGTGTGTGTGTGTATGTGTGTGTATAGACACACACACACGCACACACATGGATCTATGTTGTTACATCGAAATTAGAAATTACGGAACATCACACTAAATATGGTTGAGTTCCATACCTTCAGAAAGAAAATAAAGACGATAACTCTGTGCATTTCAAAGGGGGAGGGGGCTTAAGCATCCTTACACACCCACACCAACTGCTAATTATATATATATATATATATATATATATATATATATATATATATATATATATATATATATATATATATATATATATATATATATATATATATATATATATATGTACCCCAAGATGGCACTACAGTGGAGAAAGGACACATTCCCCAGTCCCCACTGCACTGTGATCTCCATACAACTGCTTCAGCTTTTCAAAAAGTCAGTCATATAATCTCAACCATATCACATTCTTTACCTTCCTGAAAAATTGATCTTCCAAATGAAACCTATACATATATGTGGGGATGTGTGTCTGTGAATGTGTGGTGACTGTGTGTGTGTGTGTGTGTGTGTGTGTGTGTGTGTGTGTGTGTGTGTGTGTGTGAATATATATATATATATATATATATATATATATATATATATATATATTCCCCTTCAAAACATCTAATTCCTATAACATTGAAACTCAAAACAATGAGACCATAACATCGAAAACCCAAAACACTGAAAACACGTAAGACTGAAATTCATAACACTGAAAATGTATAACATTGAGCAGTGTATTGTTCTGGTATCACTTTACAAAGCTGTAGTTATTGTGTGAGGTAACATGGTGGTTGATACATTTTGTGGCTTTGTAGTTTGTTCAATGTTATGTTTTGACAGTTTATCAGGTAACTGGTAAATATTAGTCTTGTTAACTGATGGATTAGTTGCTTTCATGGATGTTAAGTTAATGTTCTGAGAAGTGCCAGAAGAAGTGAGTAAGGGAGAAAGTGTTTATGTTGCCAATCTGCATGTGTTTTTAGGCCATACAGGTAAGTGATTTAGATGTTATGTGTGCATTCTGTATGGTGATCGTAATACAGTGGAGTTAGGAACTTAACTTTTTTTCCACTGTGGTGCAATCTCAGAGTTGGTATATTTAATTTACAGGGGGTGGGAGGGCAGACCATGACTACATAGGGGGTGCAAGGAGGCTTGTCCCTTGCAGAAATGTAGTAAAAAGTGTGTTTGTTAGTTTAGTGGGGTTAGGAACTTAACTTTTTTCCACTGTGGTGCACGGGGTTGGGAGGGCAGACCATGCCTACATGAGAGGGTGCAAGGAGGCCTGCCCCTTGCAGAAATCTAGCGAAAAGTGTGTTTGTTAATTTGGTGTTATTATTGGTGGAGGGGATGTTATTATTTGTGCGTTGTAGTTTTTGTTGTTATGGGGTGGTATGATGCAAATTTTCAGTGTTTTGGGTTTGCGATATTATGAGTTTTCACTGTTTTGGGGTGTTGATGTTATGGGAATTACATGTTTTGAAATAGCACTATATATATATATATATATATATATATATATATATATATATATATATATACCAAACAAATGAAAGAAGTTGAAAAAAACTAGACCAAAAATCACAGCCATGAAACTCAGGAATTGATATAAAGTAAGTGCTTTCATTCTTTAATTAAAACCGAACTTCATCAGACTACAATGAAGCATTGGGCCACTTCTCTTTATATACAATGATTGGTTAGTAATGTGAAAATTAAACCAATAATCAAACACATTTCATTAAAACATTAATAATAATCAAAGTCTCTGTGCCATAAGGAAAAATTTAATACTGATTGATTCATTCAGGCCCACAGCTCTGTCAGTTCTTAGCCTGATTTGCCAGGATGATTCACAACACTCCAATAAAATTTTGAGATCACCACTGAAATAACCTTTTTTGATGTAATCTATCACTGTAAGAGAAAATTTTTTAAATCAGCACATATACTTGCATGTTTCGCTAGAGTGTTATTAAAATCTTTCTTTTTAATAGCAAATGAGTGTTTGAAAATTCTTGCTTTTAATTACCTTATAGTTTTCCCAATATAAAAAGAATGACAGGAATCGCACAATGCAGCATAAATTAAAAATTTTGAATTACACTCACACCTAATGGGAATGTTTACAATCATGTCATAATGGTTAAAAACCAACACTGAAACATTACTTATAAATCAGCATTGCTTACAATTGCCGCAACTGAACATTCCAAATTTGTCTGAATATAAATTATGTGACTGGCTGACTAGTACGTTCTCTAAAATTGACTTAAAATTCACTATTTTCTTGTAAGTGAATATAGGTTTATGTCTTATAACGTTTTTCAAATCTTCATTCCTCAGGATGACTTTACAGTTATTATAAATAATGTCTCTAATAAACTACATATCATTTGTGATAGGAATAAGAAAAGCAGACTTGAAAACTTCCTGACTGGTTACATTGTGATCCACACCTCCACAATTCACCAATAAACTAGTATCATTTACCATGTGGTGGTGGTGCTGCAGTAGCGTTGTCGCCTCACAGTAAGACGTTGTCCTGTTCGATTCTCAGCTAGAGCGTCTTCTGTGTGGAGACATGCGTAAATGGGCGTACCTTCATTGAAGGTTGTGCATCAAGGCCGGCAACTCAGCATGCAAAAATCTACTGCCAATCATTAGCGGACCGGAGTTCCACTGTGGCGACCCCTAACCGGGAAAAGCTGAAAGACACAACAACAACATTTACCATATTGTTGGTTGTTTGAATTTCCTGGCTTAGAATACTCTGGAATTGGTTGAAATATTGTAACTATTTTTTTGAACAACCAATACATCATTGTCAACTACCACCAGAAGGATTGGATGGTCTTTATCAGCTCTAAGCAATAAAACTTCTCAAACTATAGTAGACAGCCAATCAGAACTATAACCTCTTTCTACAAAAAGTTGTATTAACTTGTTTACTTCTTCTAGAAAACAATGTCTGATGAGGTTAATCTGCTCAAACTTATAAGCTGACCTTTAACAACTCCTCATTTTATGTGAAGAGGGTGCAAACTATCTTTGTGCAGATACTGATTAGCGAAACAGTCTTTCTGAAAAATTTTACTGGTAACAAGCCCCTCTTTCTTTGTCAAAACCCAACTGCAATCCAAATAATTCAAAGTTTCACACCACTAACTGTAAATTTAAAAACATCAGTGGTGTGGTTTAAATAGTGCACAAATTCATTAAACTCACTTACATCACCTATCCACAAAAAATCAGATTGCCAATAAACCAATGATAAAATTATTTTTTTTAGGTAGTCGGTGCTTATGTAAATACTTATATCCCACATAGCCATTACTAAATTTGCAAAAACAGGGGCAACCCTTGCCCCCATGGCTACCCTGGATGTCTGTTTGTAAATTTTTTCTTGAAACGAAAAAAGTAATTGTCTAAAACCAATTCAAGAGGTGTACAGACTGTATTGATTTTACTATTGTTGAAACTCATAAAGTTAATCAAATATTCTCTTATATAATCTACACCTATGTCTTGCTGAATACAAGTGTATAAGGATACATTAACAAAGGCAAACAAAAAGTTTTTTTGTTTGTCTAGTTTTAATTGACTTAATAGCTCCAACAAATGCCAAGAATCTCTCAAATCATATAAAGAGCCTTGGACTATGGGATTTAAGATGTGGTCTAACCAAATAGAAATTGTCTTGGCATTTATAAAATACTGCAGAGATAATTGGTTTAAAAGAGGGATTATTTTTGTCCTTGTGGACTTTTGGTATTCCAAAACCTTAGCCAACTTGGGCTGCTTGACACACAAAAAATTCATATACTCCATAATCCAACCCACTTTGAGTGAATAGATCAAAAGGCACACTCTCCAAAAAGAAAAACTTCTTTCAATAAAATCTATATTAAATTCCAAATACTTGGATTCATTATCCAAAAAGCTATGGAGGGCTTGATTGTATTGCCTGCATTCATCACAACAATCATACCACTTTTGTCAGCCTGCATGACCCTAATGTTACACTTTGATGAAAGATCCATTAAAGCTAGCCAATCAGACTTTGTGTTGTTATACAACCAATTTTTAACAGCTAGTTTGCTTCTAAAATCATCCTCACACAAGTCACTGAAAACTTGTCACATGACTAATCATTCATTGTATATAAAACAAAGTGGTCCAGTGTTTCATTGTAGTCTGATGAAGTTCCGTTTTAATTAAAGAACAAAATCACTTACTTTATATCAATTTTTGGGTGTCATGGCTGTGATTTTTGTGTAGTTTTTTTTCAAAGATATATATATATATATATATATATATATATATATATATATATATATATACCGCCGCATCTTTCTTGAGTAAGCAAATCTTCCACACTTTTATAGCCAAGCATACCATAGGTATCACTTTTACCATCATATCATGTTTTTTTTTCTGTACATAATGTAGTAAGATAAAAGAATGCTTTCTTCATTTATATAAACATAACAGAAAGAAATTATATGCAGTCTCTTAAAAGCACAGTTCTTTACTTGTTCTACTCTGTTCTCATGTTTGATTAAATCAAACAATGTATATTTGTTGCTTGGAATCTTCCCCAGTGTCACTCGTCTGTTCAGGATAAAACAGACAAACTTTTGTGGGTTCTGTTCAAGCAGCTTTATTACACACATACACACATCCTAAATAAGGCTTTGTAACCTAAAAGTAAATAAACTTATTTCTACCACACTCATACATGTTAACACTCTGGCTGTTCTTTCAAAATGACACTGCTGCCTGCACATGCTCAGTATTTATATGCATGTGCTACATCTGCGAATGTTTCTTAAAGATACATACACATTCTGTGATCTACACCGAGGTACCTCACTTTTGAATTAAATTTTCTGTTTTGTATTAATTTTTCTTTAGAGTCTTTCCCAGGCTACATACTTCCCTGACATCGTACAACAGCAGCAACCTTCCCCAGGCTGATAATACATGTTGACAAATGAGAGATTAACTGAATTCTCATCTGTTCCATACAGCAAATTTTAAATATAGTTTCTTCAAAGCCTCTTGAGCTCCAGATGTGGCCATCTTAAATTCTGAGAAGAGCTACTCTCGGTTGGTTGCCAAGTTACCAGGACATTCTTTCCTACATCAGCAAAAGTCTATTTATTTCCTGTCAAATACACATCCTTTTCCTGTAACTATAAGCCACCTCAGCTCATGTATTAATATTAATATATATATATATATATATATATATATATATATATATATATATATATATATATATATATATATATATATATATATATATATATATATATATATCTATATATATATATATATATATATATATATATATATATATATATATATATGTACACACACACACACACACACACACACACACACACACACACACACACACACACACACACACACACACACACAAATATTACACTGAAAAATGTATTTCAAGTAAAAAATAAACAAGCATTCTGGTATGATAAAAACAAACTTTTATTCCCTTACGCAGTGGAAAAATGAGATAAACTGATTTCACTTATGAAAGCTTTGTTAATATCTACACAAATGAAGCAACCATTTCCTTTTATAGTATACCACAGATCATGTGATAAATAAACACCAATAGCAAACAATCTATTAAAAAAAAACTAAAGCAGTATGGCATAAAAAACTATTACCAGGCAGTCTCCCATTCCAGTACTTACCCAGCCCAACTCTGCCTTGCTGTTAATGTAATATGTAATATGACGATTCAGTCTTTCTCTAATGTATACTAATTACAGTCGTTAATTCAGACCAGTAGCTAAACAATTGAAATAATCAGTTCCTTTTATATAACACCACAACTCATGTGATAAACACTAGTAGCATGCAAAATAATTTTTAAAAAACACCCAAGCAGTATGGCATGAAAATAAATATTACCAGGCAGTCTTTCATCTAAATGCTAACCAAGCCCAACATTGCTTAACTTCCAAGACAGGCTAATTCAGGTTAATAAATGATAGTAAGTTCATATATTTTTTCACTTCTTTATACAGATTATAGATGTTCATTGAGACCAGGTAATTATAAAGCACCATTTCTAAGTATCCCAAAACCTTTCCTTAGAATTTAAAAAGTTTATGCAGCATCCCCACCTGCACCATAAATTTTATTTGATCTATTCCTATGAACACAAACTTAGCTGTAGGGTCAACTATCTTATGCTTATAGAGTGCACTCCTTTCCCTGGAACAATTAATGTCACTTAAATAGCCGCTCAGACATTCTTTAAACATTCTGCTGGTTTGTTAGATATACAAAACGCTACATGTGCATTGTATAAGACAAACAGTATATTTACTTTCACATGTAATATGTTGTCTGATATCAAATGTCTTTTTCAAATTGCGTGTAGACAGAGACTGACCCATAAAAATATGTTTACATAAAGAACAATGTCCACAGGGACGTCATCCATTTTGGTGCACCACAGTTCTGTCTATTTTTTTCACCATGTTTACAACCAGATAGACACTGTCTGATATTCCTACCTTGTCTGTAACTAAATTTATAGTAATCCGGAAGAAATTTGCTCAGAAATCGATTGCTAACAATAATTTCCTTAATGCAAAAACTGTTTGTTCCATAAGTGGTGTAAATCTTGGTTATATAGTGATTGGTTGTCATGTTACTTGGTTGAAAAACAAAACCGCAATCAGAACACTACCACTACACAAGACAGCTCAGACACTCACCACACACACACACACACACACACACACACACACACACACACACACACACACACACACACACACACACACACACACTAAATCTATCCAGTAACCCATCGATAACCCTAATCACACAGACTTAATCTATCTCCTTACCTAACCCTTACTCTAACATTAACCCACACAGATTCACAAACACAAACACACACACATATACCTACTACACATTCCACTTATTTCAATTAAACACACACCTGATAAAGCATTTGTTTGATAAATCTGACATTTGACAAAAACACGCTACACTTCCACCTGTTGGAAATGGAACTCATATAGGTCTGTCACCCAACAGTCTGCCCTCAGGCGTACATATATATATTTATTTATTACCCACCCACAGCAATAAATATTTATATGTTACTTTATCATATCACAAGGTAATAAACTGGGTATTGTTTTATTTGTCCCAGTGAAAACAGACACATGAGATCCACAGAAATGTGTACAGCATCATGTCCCTGAAATATTACAGAGTTGTAATTACTGAATTATTTAATAACTATAAACTGTACTGGGCTGCTTATCTTCTCTTATTCTGTGCCCTCCATTCTTAGCCTTTCTTTAGCTCTCTCTTTAGTTATCATTCTCTCTTGCATTCATTTTTTTCTTAGACTTTTCCTTCATCTTTGCCACTTTCATTCTCCTAGGTTAAGTATTTTCTTTGTTTACAAATGTTGCAATACAGTTGTCAGAGAACACGGAGCTAATGTTGACGACCTTCTGTGGAAACAGTCTCCTGCTTACGCTGAATCTTTGTGTTGCCCATTCCAACTTTGTTAGCTTGAGGTTTTCATTTCCTTTACAGAGGTCCTTTATCAAAAGGCTTCTCTCCAGAACCTCTCCCACTGCATCACTTATTACTTCACGCATCTCTTCAGTCTTGCTTGCCTTAGTACTTTGTAATCTGTCACAGCCATTAAAATAATAGAATAATACTCCCTGTCAAACAACCCTTACATCATTTCCCTAATCAAACACTACCCTGTACAAATAATAAGGCAATTTAAGCTTAAAAGCCCAAACAGTTATAAAACTGTGTGAAAATATAATTTCAAGTAGTAGTAGCTTGGTGTTTTCAAGATTTGTATGAATGTCTCTTTTTTCCCTGTTTTTCCACACATATCTTATATAATGCTGTATGTGATTTGTATAAACTGCATGCTTTCATAATGTAGAATATTATGTTAAACTTAGTATTTACAGTTAAAGGACACATGCATAACTTGAATGAAAGAGTAGGCTAAAACAAAATTCTTGAAACCCTTGAACTGGTTAAACTATCACCTCTGGCAATTAATTTTTATGGCATGTTTTTGCATGGCCTATAATCCTATCTCCTACGAAACTACTGCATCCTATCACCAATGCAGTCAACATTCTGCTTAGTCAAATGCTTGTTTAATATATCATTCAGTGGGCATTATTTAAGGACAGTATTATTAGATAAAAAAAACAGAGAAGTGAATTAAGGCTCCAAAGTTTTAATGAGTTGCTTTCTATAACCAAGTGGTATGTGTTTTGATTCTTTTCACCTCCATTCTGAAGCTTCTGAAAAGGGACATGTCCAGTAGGCTTACTCAGTTAACAAATCTATAAAATAAAATAAAATAAAATAAAATAAGAAAAAGCTTCTTCCTGTGACTAATGTTTGAGTTACAAGAGGTATGAGTAGCCAGCTGTCCAACAGAAGTTTGGCATTCGGCAACTCTATTTTTAAGTTGTATTGTATGACATTTCTAATACATGACCATAAACATGGATAGTAGCAATGTTCAGAACTGCAGAAGCAGCAAGTTTAGACCTAAACCTGTGAAATGGTTAAAGTATGTATGTGAAGGAGTTACTGGCACCACATGCAGAAATAATAGCAGCTAGTATGGAAGGTAAGATGCCACCATAAAAATGATTCTGACACCACAAAGAGCACTGGGTATAAATGGATGCAATTTCACAGAGGTTATTCATCTTGATTAATGAAGTGTGTAAATTGAAGGGGCAGTTATGTTTTCTAAAGATGTATCCTTTTCATATGTGTATGATCCTCTATACTTCCACAGCTGCTGAGAGATATAGGTATTTTTTGGTTTTAGCAAAAGCACCTAAATTTAGTGTAAAGCATCATCAAGAATTTCAGTAATTGTGGCCTTGGACAGTTAATAATGTTAGGGATGTCATCTACCTTGAAGTATACATGTACATGGAAACCTTTAGGTGCAGCCAACTGCATAATGTAGCAACAAAGTCACTGAGAAGCAATACAAAATAGAACTCGACTATAACTGGTTAGACCACCAAGCTGTACCTGTCACATGACATGGTACTAAACCATACAGGATACATCCAGATTTTAATTTAATGTGCATCAGTGAAGCAGCAAGGTGATACTAGCGTTCTACTGACTAAGTGATATGTGCTTTTATTATGTGATCTAATGATACTACAGTCAGGATAAAATCATATCTGCAATTTATTGCAATCTCTAGTAATGTGTCATGTTGAAAGCAGAAACCACCAAAAAGCTGTAAAGTTATTAAACAGCTGATCATAACATTTTATTTCATCTCCTGTACCATGGTTTCTTCCTTTTGTTCATTTGTCTTTATTAACAGGTGTTTATCATTGTTTCAGCAAAAGAAGCTATGACACCCAAACTCATTATATTGTAATTTGCACAATAACATTAACAAGGAGGTTTTTCCATTTCCCCTTCTGTTGTGTGACCTCAGAGTATATGTGTGTATATTTATAAATATATAGATAGACAGACATAGATATATTGCTAGATCTAAATCTATATAGCTATTACTAATAGTTGCACACACAAAACATAACCATCACAATTAATCTAAAAATGCACTTACCTATAATAAAAAAATTGTTACAATGAACACAAAAAAATCCAAATGAAAACAAAGCAGTTTCCTCTTTGGAGTGGTTAAAAACTATTAAGGCATAATTTGTCTAAATAGTGGTATTCTTAGGGAAAGGGTGTTTAATATCCTGTTGTCTAGTGTTGGGGTTAAGGGCAGGGGTTAGTGCAGGGATTGGGTGGGGTTAGGGTTAGCACATGTGTAATACAGGTAAAGTGGGTAGTGCAGTATTACACAAGACATCAAAGTCATAAAATTCTAAGACTGCCACCTTACCTAGTCCTTACTTTAATCCAGCCTGAAAACACTGTCTTGCATACATGCACATACACACTGTCACACATACAGAAACACAAACATTCAGCCCAAACACAACGTACATCAATTCCTTTCAATATCCCTTACTCGAAACCTAACCCTCAAACATTTGCATACACACACACTCTCAACCCCAATGCTGAAACTTTTATTACAAATGAAAATGTCAGCATTACTATCCTACACTCGATATTTCAACATTTAATTCCTCTATCAGTCAGCAAATAAGTCTATTTGACCAAATTTACCATAATGATTAAGGAGATTGCCTCATAAACACAAGGTACAGAGTTTGATTCTGAGCTTAGGTTATTGGATAGATGAAAAATAACCCTTTAGGACAGTTAGCCCTGTGTTCACCAATGAACCAACTTGCGACATAATATTGCATACCCATGTATGTATATATATATATATATATATATATATATATATATATATATATGTGTGTGTGTGTGTGTGTGTGTGTGTGTGTGCATGTCTATGTGTGTGTATTAGTATGTTTAATTTGATCTAAAACACATTTCATCAAAAATAAAAGTCTCACAACTGATCTAAAATATATTTCACCAAAAACATAAATGAATGAAACACATTTCATAGAAAATGTCATATACACTAAATTTGCCTCTAAAAGTTTTTTTGCAGCCCCTCTTTATCCCCACATTACAATGTCTTAAATATTCCATAATCACATAAACAATGAATAAAAGAGATCTCCTCTCTCACTGAATCACTGTTAGCTTGCAAATACACACTTCTAGAGATGGAGGTAAACATTACAGTAGGCATTAGCAAGGTACAAATACCAGTCAATTTGCTTTGGAATTTTTATTATCCAAAACCACACCAGCGGTGATTTTCTATAGCCTTACACATTTTTGTGTTAAATGTGATTCAGACATTTGTACTTTTAATATAATGAGTTTTAAATCAATTGCCGCACTTTTTTGAAAAATGTATTTTAGATCAAATAAAACACACACACTCATATATAGGTAGATAGACTGATAGATAAAATTACTACATAGAGCAACATCTTAATGTTCACATCTCTTTTGTTCACATGCTTTCATTAAAAGGTGCTTGTGATTGAGAAGCCCTGGGGTAGGAGAATTGCCCTTTCCATGGTGATTGTGCAATCTCAAAGTTTGTACATATAGTTAGCAGGGGAGGAGGAAGTGCGGGGGGGGGGGGGACTTACAAAAAGATGTTTTTTACTTTGTTCTGAGGTGAATCCTCAGAGCATGTACAAAAATGTGTTGAAATTTTGCTGTCTATGTTAATGTGTCTACATGAGGAATGTTGATATTCTGGGTGTTCAGTGTTCGTGACTATCCCCGAGATTCATGAAGCTTGCGCCAGGTGCAGGTGTAGCATCGGCGTTCTAACAACAAATATGGCCACCGACCAATTCAGGTATGAGCTGTTTCCACGTACATTACCTGCTCACGCTACGTCCACACAACTCCCGAACCCTGTATGCTAATTAACCCATGTGCAGCAGTGTAGCATGCAAATTAAGGTATGTAGTGATTCAGGAAGTGGTGCAGGTGTAGTGTAAGCATGCAGAAATGTAAACTGTAGAAAACGGTTTACATTTTTGCAAACATAAAATCGAAGCCATGACAGCTGACCAAACACATGTATTATATTGTTAATATATGCCAATGGCTAAATATATAGCCATTGGCATAAAAAATGTACAAAATATAAAATTAACATTTAATACATATAGTCGAACTATCGGGACGTGGAAGCACAGGGCAGTGGTGCGTAAAAGGGATCGCAAGGAATATATAAAAATATAGAATAAAACCGCAATGAAACACATATCACAATTTCCCCATAATAGTCAGTGGCAGGCATGCTACACCATACTATGGTGCAAGGGTTGCTAAGGGGCAGTGACAGTGTTATGCACAGTAGCTAGGAATTAGTAGGCAATGCCATGCAAATGAGAGGAGTAATAGTGAATCACAGATTCCCCGCTGGTGTAAGGATGCACCTCACAGCATAGCATTGTAACACTGAGGTGTGCCCTTGAGATAAAGATGACATCAAGAAAGGGGTGTGTCTCCATTGCTGTAAAGACATTGGAGCATTGCTAAACCAGTTTGCCCCTAGCTAGGCAAAGCTGCAGGATAGGGGTGTGTCGAATTGGCCATAGCTATGCTTAACTGAGAGTACACAAGGTAACCGAGTATGCATGTGAATGGAGATGAAAATGTGCGTAAACCCGGTAAACGGGTTTGGGTGGCTCGCACTGCAGCTGAAACAAGAAGGATATTGGAAAGAAATAAGGAAATGCTGCAGCAGTGAAATTGGAGTATAAATGACTGATTAACACCTAGGAGCCTACAGTGGGCCATTGACAACAGCTAACAAGGCTGCAAGCAGCTACCTGCAGAACAGGAAAGGGGAGGGGCTGTACTGAAAAGAAAACAGTAAAGTGTCAAAGCAGAACAAAGCCGATTTGCAGTATATCAGCTACAAGGCACATTTTTCCATGACTGGGTAGGCAAAGTACAAATCAAGAAAGATGGCAGGTGGATGCATGCCTGATAATAGGAGGGGATCCAGGTTTAAAAGTGAATTAAAGGGCAACAGATTAATCAAGGCAGGCAAGTAGATCTCCACAGTAAAGGCTTCACACTTCCAGTACTCATTGCAAAACCCATAATTAAGACACGCTGCAGCTGGAATAGCTTATACACACCCACTGACATCAGCAGCATCCATAGCACAATACTATAAAGTGTGAAAGCACCTCACACACATTTGTGTATTCCCATACACTCTGCACCAGTGGTGTATACAGATGGGGAAATTTTATTATGTACATGTTAGGGGCTGCCATAGCTTTGATCCACCAGCATGTGTTGGAGACTGAAGGTGGTGTGGAGGATGATGCACATGACCACCTCAGGCACCAGAGGAGGAGGAGAGTGTTCAGACCCAGGATAACCTACCAGGAGCTACATGATCTAGAGTTAGTAGAGCATTACAGGGTGGACAGGGACATCCTACAGCAACTTGTGGAGCTGTGCTGGCCACGCCTCAGAGCCAGAACAAACAGAGGGGACCCCATCTCAGTGGATACGAAGGTATGTGTAAGCCTGAGAATACTAGCTACAGGTACCTTTCAAAGACCAACTGGGGATATCATGGGGATCTCACAGGCATCAGCATCCAGGGTACTACACCAGTTCCTGGATGCCATGTTACCACATGCCAATGAGCACATATACTTCCCCAGAATGCAAGAGGAGTTGGCCAGCAATATGCATCTCTTCCACCATGTGGCAGAATACCCGGAGGTACTGGGTGCAAAATACTGCACGCACATACACATCAGGTTACCACCTGATGAGCAGGTTAGGTGCTACATAAACCGCAAGGGATACCCCTCCATCAACTGCCAGGTCGTGTGCAATGCCCAGGGAATTATCATGGATGTGTGTGCTGGCAGCCCTGGAAGCTATCACGACTCCCACATCTGGCATGCCTCACAGCTGTATCAGTTATTTGCCAGGGGGGACATCCAAAATGACCAACTGATGAGGGATGCTGGCTATGCACTCGAACCGTGGATGATGACTCCCATTAGAAATGCACACACACCCATGAAGGAACACCATAATGAGGCACACACACAAACCAGAATCATCATAGAGCATGTGTTTGGGATGCTGAAATCAGGGTTCCATTGCTTGGACATATCTGGTGGAGCCTTGCAGTACTCTCCAGGCACATGTGCCCACATCTTCATAGTGTGTGCCATGCTACACAATATGGTCCTGCGGAAACAGCTGCAACAGGGAGAGAATGTTGAAGGCCTTCACAGCCCACCACCATTGCCAAGGGCCCCACAGGCACAGAGGTACTCAGACCATGAACACCCTGAGCCAGCCCCAGTAGGCGGACGGAGGCTTTCCCAGTATGCCTATGTCTTGGCAAGGAGGGAACTTATAGCACACACACTGACAGTGTAGGCACCTAGGGACTGACACCTTTCTCCACCTGCACACACAGTAAAAATGGATGGCACACACACAAGACTACCTGTAAATTGTCATGTATATTCAGTCTACTGTGTGCATCCAACATAGACAGCCCTCAACTATTGCACACACAACTGCCATTGGCACAAGGTAAGTCAACACCTGAACAGTAAATTAAGTAATCAGCATGTGCTGATACTGTATGTACAGATTCATAGGTAGGTACTTGGCCAACTGCCAGAGGCCATTCATAAGCCCAGCCAAAATGTGTCAGCTTTTGCCACCCCATTGATTCATTAACTGTCCCTCTGTGGAGCAGAGCCAATGGTGGGATCCCTGGGGTGCATCAACTGTTCCCCATCCACTCTTCAAGGTTTCCCTTGCAGAGTGTTAGTGAGGGGCTCTGCTTAATGTAGTTAGGGATGTTGTTCCAAAGTATGGGAAGTGTCTGTGACAGGAATCTGTCCTTCCAGCATCTTCCAGTTATTGTTGTGGCAAGGTTCAGCTCACTACAGTGTGTAATTCACTGTGACATGGATTCCCATAGGTGGAGCATATCCATCAAGCCTGAGTTCGACATGGCTGTGTTGGCCAGCAGAGATCTTCTCTGGGTAAATGAGATGCCACTGAGTAAAGCAGGAGTTTATTCAGTCTGGCTGCATAGGCCATATGTTGGAGGCCAATATTTCCTTTGGCGAGGTACATTCGTGGACCTCCCAGCTGTTGGAAGTGTCTTCTGAGGTACATCCCACATGGGTTATTATACCCTATGATGGGACTGATGAGTGATGAGTAAAAGGGCACTATAACCCCAGTATGTCTAGATTGGAATCCTTTAGTAATCAGATGGCCTGCATAGAAGGATATTCTAACTACTGTGGAGATATGATTGTCAAAGGGGAGATCACTATCTACTTTAGTCCACAGATACCCCATTACCTCGTCGGTATTAAAGTGGCTGCCATTTATGTGTTAATATGTGGGTGTCAATTCCACAATGGAATGACAATGCAGTTAGTGGCACTTGGCTGGAGGCTGTGACGTTGACACTCTGTGATGTTCTCTGTGAGGCCCCTTGAGGGATGTCTGTGTCAGCTGGACTATCAATCATGGCTCCCAGTTCGCGGTTATTGCCAAACATGATCTGCCGTAGTCCACCTGTGTTTGCCTGTACTTCTGAGATGTATATGCCAAACATTAGGGCTCCCAGGACTGAGTCCTGTGAGACACCAGTCATGACTGGCCAAAAGTTGGACCTGGAGACCGCTAGTCATACCATGTGGGTTCTGTGTGTAAGCCCATTGGCAACCCAACCTGTGATGTATGGGTGTATGTACGGGCTGTTGTGTTTATCAATAATACCTGAGTTGCACATGGTGTCAAAAGCCTTGGCGAGGTCCAGGTAGTATGTGTGAACCACCTCCCTCATCATCTAACGTCTTGGTGACTGTATGTAAGACATCAAACAGGTTCACTAGGCATGAACTGCACTCAACCAAGCTGGCCTGGGTTGGGTCACATGTTTGGAGGTTACCAATGTCTTTGTTAATGAGTGCCATGAGGATGCGAACCATACCATTGCAGACCAGGCTAGTCAGGCTTATGGGGTGGTAGTTACCATGGTCAGTTGTGATTCCACCTTGATGGAGTGGAATAACTGTTGCCACATGCCATTGTATGGGCATGCGGCCTGTGGAGAGGCTGAGGTTGGAAAGCTTAATTAGGTGGGGGGGGTCAGGTTGTCTTGTACAGTTTGCAAGAAGCAGTCTGGGACAACATCTGCCTCCATTGATGCTGTGTTCGTCTGTTAGAGAGGGCCATTTCCACTTGTGTGTCTCTGATGTGTGAGATACTGTACCTTTCGAGTAGTGTTGTGGGCTTTTTAGGGGGTGAAGTATGCATTGAATGTATCTGCAAGGATGTTGGCGATATCAGTAGGGTCAGCATATTTTGTGATATATTTCACCGGCACAGTGCAAATCTATGTGTCACCACGTAGATCTTTGACATAGCCAAAGAAGGCTTTGTGGTTATCTTTCAAATCCTTGCTTATTCTCCTGCTGATGTTAGCCTTGGATGATGTCATGAGGGACCTATGTATCATACTAATAGTGGTCACGGATGTCTGCCCTTCGTGGGATTTGCTGTTTGTATAGAACACTGTCCTGCTTCTGTAGTATAGCCTGTTTATTGCAGAGGTCCACCAGACTGGTGTCCTTGTCTAGGAGGAGTGAGTCCTGGTTTACCAGTGATGGCACGATCCATACATCCGTGTAGGTGCTTATAGACTGCATTTGTAAATCTGTCTGTATCTTGAGCAGTGTTTCCCCTTAGTGTGGGAGCTGTGAAACTCCCCACCCCTGTCACTAGTAGTGTAAATTTAGCTGTAGGAAAGGTATACACTGTAGTATTCATGGGTGGGGGAGATACCTGGGTGTGGAAACAATGAATAGTTCATGGTCAGATCTAACCAGTGACTGGTTAACCTCCGCTGTGGTGCACCAGTTGCCCATGTTGGTGATGACCACTTCTAGTAGTTTACACCCCACATTAGGGAGGTTACCACCTGATACAGGGCATATGAGGTAATAAATTCCAGGAAGTGCTGGGCCTGGAAGTGAGTACTGGAGTAAGTTTCACAGTTAATGGTATGGTAGTTGACATCAACCAATGCCAAGGTTTGCGTTAGGACTGTCATGTTCTCCACTGTCTCCAGGTAGGTGGATTGGTGGTCCTGGGTCATGGAGGGTGATCCGTAGCAGGCCACAGTTTACATTGCAGTTGTGGCTGATGTTAGCTGCACATGGATGATCTCAGAGTTATCATGCTGCCCCACTAACCTGGAGGTGTAGGTATCCCTGATGAATATGGATATAGACCCTCCATGTCTGTGTCAGTCCATGTTCTGTGGCTGAAATGTGTGGTATGGGTTGTAGTCTGGTAGTGCTGGTGTGCTCTCAGTTGCCATAAGAAAGATCTCAGTTACTGCACAGATGTTGATTTTGTCCATCCTGAGGAGTGCTGTGAGTGCATGCATGTTGTGATCACAACCCTTGGTTTTGAGTAGCATAACCCTCATTGAATCTGCTATTGTGCCATTTACAGAGCTGGTATTCACCTTCGAGACTCTCCTAAATAAGGCACCATGTGGGGTGCCAATAGCCTTGGCCAGTATTTCAAAGCCTAAGGCTGACACATAGGCTGGTATGGTATTGTTGCATGCATGTTCCCCATCTGTGTTTGTTTTTCATCTCTCCTGTAGGTAACCTACTGGTAAGCAATAGAAAGCCTTAAACTTATACAAATTTTCTAGTTTCCAAGATAGGCTTTTGGAGTGACTAAGTATCGGTGTTCTGTATGTTCTTGCTGTACTTAACTGTTTCCTGACTACATGGTGATTTCTCACTATATATTGTGATCTGAAGGTCATTTTATTCACATATTAGGGCTGTGATGGCCTGCACTTTAGAGGTTCACAGATAGCCTACTACCTATCTGCCCGAGGGCAATTAGAAGCATAGCTACAGTGTGTTGGCTTTCCCTGCACCATTGATGAAGTAACTGAGCCTCTGTCAAGCATAGCCAATGAAGCAATTCCAGACAGAGTTGCTGGAAGCTGTTGAAGACTGGGGTTGTGGAGGGTGATAGGTGCACTTAGTGATCTAAAGAGGGCAAGTTAATGTGACAATTTAACACCATTCAATTCCCCCAACAGGATTCACAGCTATCACACTGGACAGGCTCCCCCACCCCCTGGTTCTATGGTTCTGGGACACATGATCCCAGGGATGTATATTCTGTTACCCATTCACACAACAAGGATTCCCTTGAAGTGTGTCAATGAAGGGCTATGCCTAATGTAATTAGGAATGTAATGTATTGTCTCACAGTATATTGGTTATATGTTGTTATTTCAAGAGTACGTGAAGCTCAGTGAGTTTGGGGGCCTCCGCCCTTTGCTTAGCCTAGCTTACACATAGAAATCATCTAAATAGGAAATAGGCGGAAGCAATGTTAATGTCAACAGTGTAATGGTTACAGCATCTGCATAGTATCTGTGCATTCGAGGTTCCAATCCTGATAAAGGCAGGGATGTTCATCATGTTCAAAAGTATACCTTAACTACAGTTTGCATATATAGGTAGTAATTATCTGTAAAATAAACATTCGAAACCCCCATATAAACCCATGTGTTCTGGAGAGTACAGTCAATAGAGAATGTAATGTTATGTCAGCACATAGTGAGATGTTACTTCACTGACATGTATATATCCTGAGTAGTTAGCGGATGTGGCCGTATTTGCGTGCATAGGTTATACGTTTCAAAGTTTGTTTAACTGCTGCTATAATGCCACACAAACACTTTCAAACATGCTTACAACTGCTTAAATGAGCCTTATTCTAGAGTAAAACAACATTTGTAAAGCATCGCAGATGTTGAACCCTGGATCATGCACATTATAGTCATGGGACTTACCACTAAGCCATTGGAGGTGTATACATGTTTCACAGTCTTGAGACTACACCTTATACCATATGCATTTCACTGTAATGATCACAAATGGGCCAATCACTTTGTGTACATATGTACAGTACATTGTAATGTACTGTAGTTTGTGAACCAACACATTCCAGTCTACATATGTATTACTGTTACAAATTAATATGAAATATATATATATATATATATATATATATATATATATATATATATGCATGTCAGTGATGTCTACACACACATATATATATATATATATATATATATATATATATATATATATATATATATATATTATACAGTTACATCAATAGCCATATATATATAAACATCTATGAATACAATTCGTGACATAGAAGCACTCCAAAGGAATTGGAGTGTACACAAAACACATGCAGCTGGCCAAGGATGAACACAGGATAGCAGCAGATTTCTTCAGCTCCACCAATTTCATTACACTGATAGGAATTAATTACTTAACAAATTAATTTTTGAAGTAATTTTCTTTCTAAATATGTTTGTTTTATATAGTTCTTGAACTATATCTAAAAAAGAAAGGACATTTTAACAATATTCCTGTCAGAAATCACTTTGGAAATTTACCTGTCAGTTTATCAGTCTGAAATGAGTTCCAGTAAGACAAATTCTCAAGACTCCAGCATCAAGAAAGAACTTCAGTCTCTGATAACTATAATCCAGCAACTTACTGCTAAGATGGATAAAATGGATACTAAAATTGATACCTTCATAGAAAAACTACAAAACAAATAGACTTGTTACATATAGACCTGCAACAACAGAAGATCCAGATGACAGGCATAGAAGAAGCTGTGAATGACATGGAAAATAGAATCCAAGAAGAGGAAATCAACATTGAGTTTCTGCTGAAACAAAATACACATTTACAAACAAGGCTGGATGACCTGGAAAATAGATCTAGGCGCAATAACATTAGGATTTTTGGACTGCCAGAAAATATTGAAGGTAACAATATTACTTCTTTTTAACAACATGGCTCCCTAAAACTTTAGACTTACCAGAAGCATTCTTTTGGTATCGAAGAGCACATAGATCTATAGCTAATACTAACTCTAACAAAAACTATCCTAGATCAGTTATAGTTAGATTTCTATCATCTTTGATAAAGAGATGGTTCTTAAATCTGCTTGGGCTAAAGCTCCTGTTAAGATTAATGAGACAACTGTGCTTTGACAATGACTATTCTTCCTTGGTAATAGCTAAAAGAAAAGTTTTTCTGCCACTAATAAGGGAGCTTACAAAAGCACAGTTTAAAACATACCTTCTGTTTCCTGCCAAGCTAAAATCTTCCTTCCTGATGGTCCTAAAATTTTTGATGACTTAGACTCTGCTTTACTGTTTATCAAAAAAAAGATTTTGGATAAAATAGAGGAAATGGAATGGGCTAGTCCTTCATTAAAGAGACTGGCAACTGAAACTTCGTGGAAAACTTCAGAGAAGAAGAAGAGACTAAAAAACAAATGATTTGTTCTATGTTTTTTTTCTTTTTTTTCTCTCATCATTTTACTTCATTATTAATCTTTTTAAATATAGTTCCTGCATTTCCAGAAAGCCACAAATATTCTGAAAAAGATTTAATCAAAGTTATTCTCTGTGTGCAAAGAAATGTTTTGTTTCATAACCAGTCAAAATATCTGAGGAACTAATAACAAGCTATTATTCAATTTGTTTCTCTTTCTGAAAAGAGAAGTAAGGTCAGTAATTTGATACATTTTTTTTTTTTTTCTCCTTTTCTTCTTTTCTTTGTTTAAACAATGACATTCTATTTAGATTATGTAGAGGGTAAGGGGTGGGGAAGGGCAGGGAGAAAAGAGTAATGAAAATATGATAAATGGAATAATAACATATGTATTCCTTGTAAAAAGTTTATATGTTCTTCAAATGCTATTCCTAATTATACTTTCTTGATTATACTGCTTATGCTTGTTTGTAAATAATCTGTCATGCTTTAACTAATAATAATTAGAACTAAATAATAGTAAATAATATGTTTTATTTTTAACTCTATTAATATAAACAGCAAGTAGTATTCCATTGTATATACTTCTTAAAGCTTTCTCTTACATTTTTTTTATTTCTGCTTTACACTCTTTTATTTTCTACTCTCTTTTTCTTTTCTTTATTCTTTCTCTTTATTTTTTTTCATATTAATATATAGAAATGCTTTTGATCATATAGACACAGTAAATAATAAGATTTGCATAAAAATTGAGTTGGGACAAAAATATTGAGTTTTATTACTTATTAATAACTTTGGGCTTAATTTCACTTACATAGAGGCTGTAATAACCTGTAAAATACATTGTGAAGGTTTTGTCATGTTTAGATGCATTTACACTGCTAAATGAATGTTTGTCACTAGTTTTTAACAAGTTTCCCGCCAAAATGTTAAGGGAGACAATCTGGGATGTGGGCTACCTCATGAACAGTATCCTCTAGTTGTTTTAAAAGCTTCAACTCTCAGAATTCTCACAGAGAAGCTGAAAGCAGTCAATTTGACCTTTGACCCAGATATCACACTGACACATCGCAGATTCAGGAAGAACACTCTACCAGGAAGTAGAACTGATGCAAATGAGACTATGTGAAGGAAAATGAACTCTTTAACATTTAAATGTGAGTTATTTTATATAATTACTTAAATATCTATGTTATAATTCATAAAATATGTCAGTTATAATGATTTTAAATGATGCAGTTTCTTGTAGTAAGTAAATGTCTTATTTTAGAAGGCATAGAAAATGAAACATTTATTCAAGTGTTTTTGAAAATCTACTTGACTGCAGCATACTAATCTGTGTTAAAAACTTATGTTCCAAACATATACATTACATCTCCAACACCCAGGTGAGAACTGCTCTCTCCAAGGCAAAAAATACAGCATCCATGGGACCAGATGGTGTCCCCGGCTGTGTGCTCCACGAACTCAATGAGGAATTAAACCCGCAGTTAGGACAGCTGTTTAATCTTAGCCTCACCTCAGGATACGTACCCAAGGAGTGGCGCACGGCGACTGTGGTCCCACTTCACAAGGGCAGTGCCTCCACCGACCCTGGAAATGACCGTCCCATTAGCTTGACAAGCCTTATCTGCAAAGCATGGAGAGGATCATAATGGAACTCATAAATAAAGACATAGGGAACTTGCAGACTTTGGATCCAACCCAGTTTGGCTTTGTCAAAGGCAGATCATGCCTTTTAAACTTGGTTGACTTTTTCGAGACAGTCACCAAGGCCATTGATGAGGAAAGGCAGTCCATACAGCCTACCTCGACCTGGCAAAGGCCTTGACACAATACCCCACTCAGGTATCATCGAAAACTCATCAGCTTGAATGTAAACCCATACATCACAAGATGGGTTGCAAACTGGCTAAGTGACAGAACCCACAGGGTCAGAGTTGCTGGAGCCATGTCAGACTCAAAGCCTGTCACAAGTGGTGTCCCACAGGGATCAGTCCTGGGTCCACTCTTGTTCGGCATCTACTTTTCTGAAGTACAGAAAAGCAAACACAGGAGGGTTATGGCTGACAAAGTTTGCAGATGACTGCAAACTGGGTGCCATAGTCGAAAACACATGACACAGATATCCTTCAGAAGGGCCTCACAGAGAGATGGATAACTGGTGCCAGAGCCATGGCCTAAAGTTAAACGCCAAGAAATGCATAGTCATACCCTTGAAAAACAAGGTTACCCCTAGCTACCATATAGGTGGCAATCCACTGAGCACAGAAGAAGTCATCAGGGATCTGGGGACCCAGGTTGACAGTAGCCTTTCGTTTGACACTCATGTTGCTAAAGTAGTTAGGAAAACCTTCTACATTGCCCACCTGATCATGAAGGGATTCACATCTAGATCAAGGAGGTCATCGTCCCCTGCACTCATCACTCATTAGACCTATGATTGAGTACAATGCCCCATTGAATGTTTCTGACCCGGCACCCGCAGCAACTGGGAAAGCCCCCAAAGTTCCCCAACAAAAGGATTAAGGGTCCCCAAAATATGTCCTTTGCTGCCCGACTGAAAGAACTCCAGCTCTATTCAGTCTCATACCGCTTCTGCAGAGGAGACCTGTGCCTGACATATAAGGCCATGTCAAACCCAGATTTGATGAATATGCTTCACCTCAAAAATCTAGATCCCTCAGAACCACAAGGCGGGAGACTTAAACCTTGACACGGTTATTAATAGAACGTGCTGGAGGGACAGATTCATCACCCAGAGACTCCCTATGCTGTGGAACAAAATCCCGGTACATGTGAGGCAGAGCACCTCGCTGGCCTTGTTCAAGAGGAATCTTGACCAATGGATGAGAGATCGCAGATATACCCCAGGGATTACTTCAGTGTCACTGCTTGACAGAGGCACAGCAAAATAATAGGCATAGTTTTATTCAAACTAAAGGGGTGGTGAAAGCCACATAACTATGGGCTAGGCTTATAAATGCCCTTGGGCAGATAGCCTAGTATGAACCTATGAACCTATGAACCCATGAACCTATTACTATAACTCATTTAATTCATCTGATTGACAAGCATAAATAACTTTATAACACTATTCTGGAAGAAATTGTCATGTGATATATTTTAAAGCAGTAGTATAGACATACAAGATACAGATGGCTTTTTTTACAATAATGCAAGTGTTTCTGAGAATTTGCATAACTATGCAGTATGATTTATAACAATTTCTATAAATATAATATTTTATTCTATTGACAATAATGAGTATGAGTAAAATGCTCATATACAAGCAATTCAAGGTTTTTTTGGAAGCTGTTGACTGCATTTACATGACAGAAAATAGATGCATCTTAATATATGTAATGTCTGAACTATATTAGCCAAAGTTTTTGATTTAAATGAATGTTAGAGCTTATTTTACATACTTTGAATAAATTAATATGTAAATATGCCTTCCTTTTTCTCTCTCTCTCTCTCTCTCTTTCTTTCCTCTCTCTCCCTCTTTCCGTCTTTTATTTCTCTCTCTCCTCTTGTTCCTAATATCAAGATTATTTGAATGCTATTTGAATACAAGTGTATTATATTACATAGATGTATATAGTAGTATGAATTGTTTTTTAAAAAAAAAAAAGTTTATTTTAGTTTATATGATGCTGTTTTATCAAATGTGTAGTCTTGTCTTGCTAGATAATTGAATTGAAAGCTGTTAATTTAAGTTAAATATAACCAGTATTAAATTGATAAGGTGGTAGCTGTGGTACTGCTGCTTAGGGTAGGGGGTTAATTTGAGTGGTAAATACTACTCTAAGTTGGAGTTTTAACTCAGGCTGGATGCTGAGTTTAATCCTTACATTATTTTCACTTGTTCATTGTTATATGTATATAGTTTTGACATCCACAATATATTTTGTACACTCATTGTCACTACAAACAAAATTGAATCCTATACAAAATCCCATAAGAGATTCAATAAATACAGCTATATTTAAAGGTACACCTAAAGGAGGAGATGTAACATTACTTATGTTGTTATTTGTTATTTTGATCATAAGATTCTTAAGTTTTTAAAAATGCCAAATGACATCTTTAAAAGGAATTTCTTTAAACATTAATGGATTGAATAATCCGTGTAAAAGGGCAAGCCTAATAAGATACATTAATTTACATAAGGCCAACAGTCTTCCTGCAAGAAACCCATCTCTTGAAAAAAGATATTGATAAACTAGCCACAAACAAATATACAGTATTGGTTAGTTCAGAGCACACTCAGAAAAAAGAGGAGTGGCTATTTTATGGAATAAAAGTATGCCCATTCCTAAAACCATTAAGTCTTATCAGGATGACAAAGGAATGTTTTGTATGGTTACAATACAAATTAATGGGAAGACTTACACTTTAATTAATGTATATTGGATACCTGGAATTGGTATTAATACAGTGAAACATCATCTTGATAAGATCATATCATTCTCTATAGGAGATATTATTTTAGCTGGTGACTTTAATTGTATACTACATGAAAGTGATACTACCACTATAGGGAAAAGAAGAATTAGATCTAATGCAAAACATTTAAATGATTTTGCTAATTTTTTATCATTTGAATGATATTAATAATCAGATAGATTCAAAATCATTACCATACACCTTTTTTTTCTAACAGATACAAAACTTATTCAAAAATAGATAGGGTCTTTATTTCTAACCAGATGGTAACAGATTTAATTAATTCCAAAATCATTTCATGTCCCATATCTGATCATAATTCAATTGTTTTGAATTCATGATAAAAAATACTCATAATGTTCAGATCAAAGGATACCAGCATACTTAACTCAACTAAAAGACTATAAAGAATATATACTTTCAGAAGTAAAACATTTTTTAGACATAAATAATACTCCTGAAGTCTCCATTGTCTATGTTTGGGATGCCTTAAAATCATATCTATATGGACAAAGTATCAGATGGTATAATAATAAAAGGAAATCTTGGGATAAGGAATTGTTAGATATTCAAAGTAAATTAGACTCTTATAAACATAATAATAAAGAAAATATTATGGACAAGAAAGTTATTGAAGAAATAAACAAACTAAATGAGAAATACAAAGAATTTTAACTCATAAAGTAAAAAAAACTTAAGAGAAATACAAGTTTTGTCTTATTCAATAAGCCCCAAATACTTACATAGACTTAAAAATAAAACAAAAAGGTTGAATAAACAAAACCATATCAAAGAAATCTTTTCTCTAAGGAAAAAAAGAATGTTTCTAGTATACCAGAAATACTAGATGAATTTAGAAATCACTTTCACAAAATTAACCATAATAACATTAACATGGAACCTAAAGATAAAATAAAGGAGTTTATAACCACAAACATGAATAAAAAGCTTAATAAACAACATATTAAACTATTGGACAAAAGTATTTCATATACAGAGGTTATTACACAAATAAATAAGCTTAAATCAAACAAAGCACCAGGTAATGATGGTATTTTACCAGAGATATATAAAATCCTTTCTAAAAGTACATATTCATTAATACATAAGGTTTTTATTTTGGCCCAAACTGAGTTAATAACCCCCCCCCATCTTGACAATATACATTTATTTCACCAATTTTAAAACCTAATAAAGATCCAACTAGATGTACCTTTTTCCCCCTTTTTTTTTTTTTTTCAAAAAAACTCCCAAAAAAATTAAACCTTTAAAAAGTTTTTTTAAAAATTAAAAAAAAAAATTTTTTTTGGGAAAAAAAATTTTTTTTTTTTTTGCTTTTATTAGAATTGGGGAAGACAGGTGCCAAATTTAAAAGTTTAATTAGAAAACAAAAAACGGCTTTTTGGGGGAAAATAGAAAAAAA
>NC_056734.1:133495957-133515440 GCF_019279795.1 Protopterus annectens
TGTATCAACCTGCATAACCTTGGCTGGATTGAATTACCAAACCTACTCCAGCAGACCCAACTAATAGTAGCTTTTAAAATTCTCACTCAACCTGACACCATTCCTGCGCTGCATAATTTAATCACCCCATACTTAAATCTAACTAGTCTGCGCTCAGCAAATAGGCTACTTGCTCAAACGGTCAAATCCTGTAATTTTGGAGGTGACTCACTGTTTGCAAATTCCATTGGTAAAATATGGAATTCCCTTCCTCCTCAACTCACCAATGTCACCTCTTTATCCAAATTCAAAAAAAGTCTATCCCTTCATTTTAAAAACCAGTGGCTCTGTCAATGTTCCAAACCAGACTAAACCCATTACTTTCCTCAACCTCTACTTCTCTATAGGAATATCTCAAGGCTCTTTCTCTGGATCAAGCATTATTCTGATGTTTTTTTCCTTCTAAATCTTAATTGTATACAATTGTATGTTATTCTGTACCTCATGTATTAATTATCAAAAGAAGTATTATGTACTCTGTTTAATATGAATGTAAATTACTGTCAATCTGGAGCTTTTCTCCCCGGGCCTCCGGTGAAAATGGACATGTATCCAGATGGATTATCCCGGTCAACAAATGTAAAATAAAATAAATAAATAAATAAATAAGTGTTGTCCTCACCCCTCTCTCAGGGGTGGAAGGTTTCAAATTTCACTCCAAATTTTCAACATATGCACAGCTGTTGCTGGTAAAGAAATGGGCAGCTGGGGACCTTCTCTACACCTGTCCTGCACATCCCAAGCTTGTTTTCCTACTGTCTTTCCCTCTTTGTGCCCCCTTTTTCACCACTTTCATATCTCCCCATTTTCTTTTCTTTCAAAGAAATTAACACGGGGTTAGCAGGAGTAAGCACTTTTAAGCAGTAGTAAGTGAGATTAAGCGAGTGTGCACATGTGTGCGCTTAGCTAAGCATAGCTAAGCATCACGCAAACCTGTGCAAACCCACTTACAACTGCTTAAAAGTGCCTTAGTCACTCTATGGCAGGGCCCTTGTTCTGCTGAGCAGCAAAAGAAAAAACCTCTGGCAGTCTCGAAACCCAGACCATTGGCACAATAGACTGCATGAAATACCACTAAGACACAGCAGATATACAAATAACTTGGTTCTGAAATAAATATATCATGCATTACAATCAGGGAATGTATAACACAAACCCTTTTCTGTGTGTCTTTACCAGCAGTGGTTGTGGAATTGCATGACATGACTGTGACAGGAGAACCAGCCATCCTAGCAGGGAATAATGTTACCGTATCACCTTACAAACACCACACAGTATCAGAATACTGGCCACAGGAATACAGTGCAATAACCACATTTGTATGGCAATTAATTGTGTAAGTGAGAAAAAAGTTCATACTCCCATGTATCCTGTGTTAGCATTTGGAGGGGTGCATACATGTCTACACCAAGATGGTTGTACTGGAAGCAGCAACAATCAGGTTTGAGTACAACATGCATATAACTGGCTACAACCCTAGCATCAGATAAGAGACATATACCAACCTTCAGACTGACACAACGGTGTGCAGAGAAAACAAGCATGGGCTCCACCTTGGAAATCTGAAAGGGCTATGCCTACTTAACCTAGCATTTTATAGCAGTGGGTTGCAATCACAATGAGTAATGCAATCACCAAACAGCAGGCTGCATGCAATTACTGAATGGTGGGCAGCAATTGGTGCAGAGGCTGTCACATGCACAAGTGCAGATACCTGGAAAAGCAGGCTGTACCTACAGTCCACACAAGCAATTATATCATTGCAGGTGCTGTGAGATAGAGAGTGAGAGAGAGAGAGAGAGAGAGAGAGAGAGACATGGACACAGACTGAGACAGAGACAGAACAGAGTGAGAAACTGAGACCAAAAGTTAAATAGAGGGTGAAAATCCAAAAAGAAACCACCAATAAAAAAAAAAACTACAAAACTGTAACACACAGAGCAGGGAAATACAAAGGTAAGGTATGTAACTATCATGTATGTGTTGGCATGTTGTAGATGCTCCTGAATAGTACTGTACACACTGCAAATCATCCATGTGTGACAGCAGTATGTATCTATCTGTATCTGCACATGTGCATAGGGAAAGGGACATACTGCAACTGTTAGTGAAAGGTGGACAGATATCTGTCAATGAAGGTTGATATATGCATATATTCATGTATGTCGTAGTGTGTGGCCTAAAAGACAGTATGCAGTGCGCAGGAGTGGCCTTAGGTCAACTGGTGCCCAGGCAAAAGTGCTCCATGGTGACCCCTACCACACTTCCTGGTGCCCCCATCCTTGTCTATCTACACCACATAAATAGTGGAAAAGCACCCCTACCAGAGCGGCGGCCTAGGCGGCCGCCCAGTAGGCCTATGCCTAGGGCCAGCTATGGTAGTGTTGATATATGTCATGTGGTGGTTAAATGCTGTGGGACAGATTTGTCAGATCTGCTGTGTTACAGACAGTGAGGCTTGCTAATGCTACAAGGGCTGAGGACACCCACATGCATTCTGCACAGCACTGTGCAATTTAATCACATACCTGTACATCCCACAACTGTCGCATAAGTGATATCCCCACCATGAAAGGTGGACTGTACATGTGCCTATATGTAAATTATGTAAATACATGTGTACAGCAATGGATGTGTACATGTATGTGTATAAATATGTATATATATATATATATATATATATATATATATATATATATATATATAGTGAGAGAGAGAGACAGACACGGGGTCATATGTACCGCAACAGGTGTGTGGTGACCAAGGCATGGACTGTAGACAAGTGTTGATACTGCAGTGCCATTCCACCTTCCCAAAACAGTGTACCCATTAACTACCACATAGGTAGAGTTGTACCTAACAGTGAAGGTGTGATAAGGGAACATGGGACACAGGTAGACAGTAGCCTCCACTTTGATGAAGACAGTGCCACACTACACCTGTAATCTGTCAGTGTGGTATGTGTCATGACAACAGGTGCATCATCTATGGAAGTATAGGGTAGAGTTCCCTCTACTCATCACAATGCCCTGTGAGGTATGTACTTCACATGACAACTACACCAGGTGAGCAGGCCACAGACAGACCTCCCAAAGGGTAATACTGTCCGCAAACAGATGCCCTATGCAGATTGACTCACAAAACCACAACTACACTGTATTGCATACTGGCCACACACAGGTGACCTCTGCCAGACATACAGAGGTATGTCACACCCATAGCTGGGTGACAACCACCATGGCAATATATCACAATCCCTCTGGGATACATGCTCTAGGGCCCTAAACCTTGTCAGCTCACTAAACAGCACATGCTGGAGGGATAGGTTCCCATCTCAGAGATATGCCATACACCGGAATAGACCACATAGCAATAGCAAACAAAGCTCCTCCTTAGCAGTTGTTATAAATACCCCTGATGATTGTGTGGGAGAATGGTAATACACCCCAGGAAACACCTCCATGGTTCATGTTGGCAGGGGCAAGTTAAATCAAAGTGCATGTGTGTCAAACGCCAGGGTAGCATATGGCTAGGCTGCCATAGGCCCTAGGGCCAATAGCATATTACCTACCTATGACACTATGCACTCACACATGTACTTAATGTAACAGCTGCTATATGAGGATGAATAGGTGTAACGCTGAATGTGTGCAAGGTCTGTAAAGGTGTGATAGCTTAGTGTAATGTTGTATTTGACATGGTAGTGCCTATCCTAGCTGTGAGGACACCAACTGATGTGTAATGTACTGTTAGGCAGACATAGCAGTATGGCATATGATGTGATGTAGTTCTCCGTTGATGAATGTGGTGTCTCATTGTAGGCTAAAGCAATACATGTATGCTTAGTGAGTGGTACTGCTGGTGAATTCATCACCAATATGAACTGTAGTACTACCTGAAGCTGTAGGCCTAAACAGCACAGTATGGTGTGCTTCACATTGCTTGGAAACACTGTCATGTGTGTTTCCTGTAGTCTGCACAGAGGACAGAATGCAGGCATAAGGGTGTGTAAGTAGTGGCACACAGTACCGTATGGTACACAGGTAATGTTCATCTGTGTTGGCATACAGTGGTGCATTGTATGTTAGCCTGATGTGTGTGTGATTATGCCTGTAAAATGGCTGCAATCATAAGTATGTTACAGGGTTAACATGTGTATCCAACAACATATATAGTCTGTTACAGCAGTATGCCACCTAAGGTAACAACTGGACACATCTGTTAGGCAGGGCTATGGCATCAATGACTAGGGTGGTTGATTGGTACTACTGTACCTGTACTTTACATCCATTGCAATGGATGACATCTCTGTTGGTGCATTGGTGTGATATACACCCCTGTCTTGAGGTTGTGCAATGTGTCACAAACAGTGTGTCGGGTACTGTTGTATAGTGGTGTGATATATAGAGTCTGCCGGGCAGTGTTAGTTAGTTGTGGCCTGAGAACCAATAAGTGGTATTGAATGTGTGTAACCTCTGACAGACAATAGGATGGTATATATGTCAGTAAAGTGATATCTGTGGGTAAAGGTGTAAAGTGTGCCACAGGACACTCTCACACATATTGTTCATATCTTTTTCAGCCAGATGGCCCACCAATGCAACCTAGCGTACACAACGGATGAGGAAGAGGTGATACTCAACAGCCTATTGCAGCGGTACACAATGCTCTTCTCCAGAAGCAGCCAGCACCAGCAGGAGCGGACTGCACTGTGGCAGGAACTTGCTAGTCGGGTAAATGACATAGGCATGTATAACTGGACATATGAGCAGGTACGCCATCACTGCAGTGATTTAATTAGACAAGTCTGGTGGCGTGCGTCTGATATCCAAACACAGCAGCTTGCCACAGGTGGTGGGGTGGCCATTCACCCCCCCCTCACCAGAGCAGAGGAGCTGCTCCTAAGCGTGCTGGCTCCTGGACAACAGCTACATCAACCTCTGACATGTGTTATAATAGAGGCCGGAGCCACCCAGCACATCCACCTGGAGCAAGCAAGTAACATGCCCTATCTGTAGACTACAGTTAACTGTATTAACTTAAAAGATGCCGCTCAAAAAAATTTTTCAACCCTGATAACTTCCTTACTGAATTACATGCATGTGACTGGTCACCTTTATCACACCTCGAACTCAATGAAGCAGTTTCCTTCTTTAACACAAAATTTCTGCAAATCCTTGACTATCATGCTCCATTCCACTCTATTAGGATAAAAGCCAAAACTGCCCCTTGGCTTACTAAGCAAACAAAAGAAAAAATGATCCTTAGAAATAAAACCTGGTCCAAATGGAAAGCTACCAAATCTCCATCTGACCATCTCCTCTATAAACAGTTAGAAATACTACCAAGAAAGACACTCTTAGAGACAAAAAGGAATTTTTATCTCCACCTTCAACAAACTACAAAATACCCCTCAAACATTTTGGTCAGGTATAAATAACCTTCTTAAACCAGGACATTCTACTACTCCTACCCCCTCAGGATTTAACCCTAATACCTCTACTCTGATCCCAAATGCCTTTAATAACTACTTTACAGAAGCCATTCTAACACTAGCAAACTCTCTACCAACACCTACTGCATCCTCACATGATACCTCTCCAGCCTCTACTAATCACTTTCAAATCCAACCTGTGTCTTCTTCTATCATATATAAGCTTCTCTTAAAACTAAAACCATGCACCCCATCAGCTGACCATTTCCCTTCTGAATACTTACAAATTGCTGCTAAAGCTATCTATCACCCAATATCTATTCTAATAAATAGGACCATCTCTGAAAGGAAAATCCTCAGTCTGGAAGATATCGCACATAATTCCCCTTCATAAAGGAGGCCCTTCATCCGAATTATCCAACTATCGTCCTATTGCCTTACTGTCCCCATTAGCTAAAATAATGGAAAGGTGTATACACAAACAATTTCTGAATTACCTTCTTCAAACAACCTTCTAGCTGACTGTCAACATGGTTTCAGGCCCCATCACAGTACTACCACTGCCCTTCTGTCTTTTACTGACTCCATAAATAAAAATCGAAACAGTAACCTTCTCTCATCTGCTCTATTTATAGATCTATCAAAAGCTTTTGATATGGTTAACCATAACATACTCCTTGACAAACTTAACAACCTCTTTAAGCTCTCATACTCTACAGTGGTTTAGAAGCTATCTGGAAAATAGGCAACAAGCAGTTCTATGGGAAAACAACTCTCATCTTTACTCCCAGTAAATGTAGGGGTTCCACAAGGATCATCCTTGGACCCCTTCTTGTCTCAGTATTTATTAATGACCTATATTTGAATATACCACAAGCAACCTGCATCCACTATGCAGATGACTGACATTGATCTGCTCTGCCACAAATACTCCCTCTCTCCAGTCCATCACCCAGACAACCTTTCATAACGTTGAAAATGGTTTATGCAGCATTGCCTCCTCCTTAATCCCAAAACAAAGCTCCTTCTTTACTCCTACTAATAAATCTCCTACACCTCTCTTTACTATCACCTCAAATAATTCAACCTGCATTAACCCTGATAATACCACTTTAACTATTAGGGTAACCATTGATAACCATCTCAACTTTGATGAACAATAAATAGTACTATTAAAGCTGTAAATAAAAAATTGGGACACTCTATAGAATTAAACCTTTCCTTACCCCAGCAGCCAGAAAACCATTGCTCAGACCCACCTGCTCTCCACTCTTTTATGCTTCACCATTTATACCACACTCTCTAAAATAACATCAATAAACTCTCAACCTGTTATAACAGTATAGCTAGATTCATTAATGCAACTCCTTAGAACTCACCACTGTTATAACCTGAAACAACTAAATTGGCTAGAACTAAATAACCAATTACTTTACCAACAACTACTTATAATTCATAAAAAACCCTTCACTTCTCTGAAAATACTCCAATCCTGGCTAAACTTATCTCTCCATATAAGAACCTAGTCGCTCTTCGCTCTGCCAACAAGTTTCTAGTATCTATAACTAAATCACATAACAAAGCTGGTGATGCACTATTTTCTAATTCCATAGGGAAACACTGGAATCTACTCCCTCAAGAAATAGCGACTCTTCAGTCCACCTCTCTCTTCAAAAGACAAATCAAAGCACACCTTACTTCTCAATGGCTATGTCCCTGTACCAATCCAGATTAAAAGTATGGCTCAACACACCTTATTATTTTTTATTCCTGTCCCCATACTGGCCCTACCTGAAGCTTTCTGGATTTGAGAGGTGAATACTAAGGGATTCCTAGATCTCTTAATAACTTTACTATGTAGATCTTGCTTTTTGTTGTTAACTTGAACTTATTTTTTTTAAAATGTGATAGATATCCTCTCTTGTACCTTGTATAAATCTACTAAGAAAATTGTTATTAATCTCTGTTATTTTGTCCATACTGGAGCTTTTCTCCCCGGGCCTCTACTGTAAACGGATATATGTCCAGCTAGACTAGCCCGGTCAACAAATGTAAAATAAAATAAAATAAATAAATAAATAAATAAAATAAGTATCGTTAGATTATGTATACGTGAGATGTGTACTGTGTGTTTAGCAATTCCGCTGCCTAGTGTGTGCAATACGGATAGTTAGAATAATATTCCTACACCTGTGACTGTTGACTGTTGCTGTACTGCAGTTTAGCATACCCACTGTAGTAATGCCACAGTTGTGGCCACTGACGAACCCTCTCATATTCTCGTAGGTCCCTCTGGTGTGATGGCAGGGCAGCCGATCCATGCTGGTGAGTGTGTTATACCAGCAATGTTGGTAATGAAATATGCATGTCATAGGTGAGGTGTAGGCCATGTACACGTAACACACCTATGCATAATGCATGCCGTGCATGTTTGCTGTGAGACATTGCACAGCTCAGTAATGTCAGTAGCTGCCTCAATGACATGCAAATACACAGAGCATGACACACAGTTGTGGCAACCCCGTACTGCACATTGGATAGGCATAGTTGCAACACCTGTACACAACATATGACATGTATCACATGCAGTACACAAAGTCATGCTACATATGGCGTAACCACACACCCACTGTAAGGTCGCACTTCAGTATCTCACATGTCATCCACACACACATGATGTACCTCAGGGGTAGAGGCCTATCATGGGGCTGTGCAACACTCTTCAACACATAACACAGTCATGTTAGGCAATGCTCCCTACTGAGCACCTCAAACACCCATGTACAAAGTGGCTGTGTAATACTGAATGTATCCATGGCACTGCAGTTCAGGTACAGAATGCTAGGTGGTGTTCTGTCACACTGTAGTAGCCATGAGTGACCAAAAGATGCATGATAATGTTGATGGCACATGGTACTACACCCCATCCGGTTACAGTGACCACAGTACTACACATAGCAGTCTTTGCTGTGCACCACATTGTTCTGTGTGTGCAAACATATGCACCTATACACACCATGCATAGCATGTTGTGTGTGTGCTTACATATGCCAGTATACTCATTTTGCACAACAATCGCCATCTGTACAAAAAGTCACATATATGTCCTGGAATGCTAATGGGTGTATAGGTCAGATGACACACATTGGGTATGTGTGGTGTTTAATGTTCAGTCATGTAGCATGGCATGTCATGGCTGGCACCTATCTGCAATATGTCCCACATGCACCATAACCACTGTGCAATGTCCATGTCGTGCATTGGGATTCCTTCACATCTACATGCACCACTCATCCCATGTCTGTACATTGCATGCATTTGCTACACCTGTGCCCACTATTATGTGCTATGGACACAGACACTGTCATCAGACATGGCAATCTATGTGTCACACAGTTAACACATGCAGCCATGGTATGTATACCATTGAGTGATGGTGCACATGACATTGCAGAGCAGATAATACTTGCACAGCAATGTTGTGTCCATGTACACATTGTGTTCCAGGGTGTAGCCAATCACTGAACAACTACACACATGCATCAAAGCCATGTATAATGTCATTAGATAGGGCTGTCTACACTTGCACTGCATGGTGTTGAGCAACACATGGTCTGCCTGCTGACACGTATGTGGTGACTGTTTGTCTTGTGATACTGTTACCCACCATCACCCACTATTGTGTATGTGTTGGATTGCTGGTGTGTGTGTTTGTGTGTATGTGCTGTGGTGAGCAGTGTGTTTCTGTGCATGTGTTCATGTGTACATGTGTTCATGTGTGCATGTGTGCTAACATCATGTACAGATTGTAAAGTGTGTTTCCTGTCTTCCTTTCACAGGTGCTGTGTTAGGGGTGGCTGAATGCAGCAGGGAACCTGATGTTACCGCCACTAATAGTGGAGATGATGAGACATGTATTGTGGCACAAGAAGGTCGGACAGGGTCTGTCATTGGTCCACCAATCGACAGTACACAGCGGTCAACCCCATCTATGCACACACTCATACTGCCAATACATCCCTCGTCACCAATGGCTGTAGCTGATGGACAGCAAACAATTGGCATTGACCAGGAGAGTGTGGTACCCATGGCACATGCATCCTCTCACAGCAGCCATAGCCAGATTACTGGAACAATGCCACATAGGCGGATGTCCAGGGGTTCTCGGGGGAGCACCACTGGTTGTATTGCCCCTGGCAGATGTGCCCCCGGAGGTATTACAATCTCCAGTATGTTCTGGGCTGTAATGCAGGCGCAGGCACGTATGGAACGGTACACCCAACAGAGACTAAGGGCGCAGAGGGCCCATTACACTGCTATCAATGACAGCATCCGTGACCTTGCTGGTGCCATCCGGAATTACACCAAGGTCATTGATAGCCATTGGAGGGAGACATTAGATGTCCTCCACAATGTATTAGCCATGAGCCAGGACTGTATGGGACAGATGAGAAGCCGACGCAGACGCATGCCAGCAAAAGCATCAGCTGGCAGTCATCGCAGATGGACCACGGATCACAGCCGCTCCCGTAGTGGCAGTACCAGCCCCAGCAATGCTGGGGCTGGCCTGTCCATTGATCATCCTACTACACCACATGCACGTGGCGCTGGCCAGTCCCAGCAAGGACATGGGTCCAGTCATCGTACCTTTGCCTCTGATGATAGCACCCAGTCAGGGTTGGTACACGATACTTCCCGTAGCACCCCTGCTAGGCACAGGTACTGTGTCCATGGCCGGAGACAGTGATCTGTATGGCCTAGCAGGTACAGTCTGTGGCTGTCCCACAAACACCCATATATGGCAGCCACATGTTGGAGTTGTGTGCATGCAGACACACACACACATTTACCATACAACTAGGGCTCACACATACAAACACACATTACATCAACATTGGCCCATGCAGTACTGTTGTTCCCCCCCCCCTCACACACACACACACACACACACACACACACACACACTGATTGGATGGGTCAATGTCAGGCTCTGGCAAACCTAAAACACACCCTGTGCATATGATGGCACCTGTGCCACCTCCTGTCATCTGTCTCATTGATGCAGGAATAGGCTAACATGGTTCTGATGCACAGGGTGACATTATAGCAGTATAGCAATAGTAGCACATTGTCAACAGGAAGGTGTACTGATATCCTTATAGGAATATCTGAGCAGGCATTATGCTTCACAGCTCTGATAGTCATTGTAGCATTGTTTACACCAGTGTTATGTCTGAGTATGTATTGTCCACCCATGTGCCACTTGGCTGAGGTGTACAGTGTTGCCAGCATGTGTTAGTCAGTGGACAGTACGTGTGTGATGTGTGCATTACAAATTAGCATCTAAATATACTCTGCCTAAGCAGCAGAGACATCCAAAGCAGACACACAAACAACTGCTAACACACAACCATACACACATATCACATAGTTCACAAAGTCATTGTGCCACACAGTCACTGCCCTTAGGCCTACACAACACACCTCATACACTTGTATTAGGTGACTGTAATTGTCGGTCACACTGACATCCCACTCACCAGGCTGAACAAGGTGAAGGTTACTTTGTGCTGTGTGTCGGGTGCTAGGATATGCCACATGACACATGCACTGTTGTCAGTCCATGGCAAGTACAAATATGGCTCCATCATTGACCATTCTGGTGTGCAAATCCTCAGACATTCCTCCCTGGACTACATGACAAGAGACATAGAGGAGCTCTCTGATCATGTAGCCTAGGCCAGTATAACCCTGACCTTGTGTAGCATCTTACCCTCACCAAGTACTATGTCACAGTATACAGATGAAATGATCACTTTTAAAAGTTGCATAACATATTGTTGTCATTCACAGGGGATCCCATGTCTGTCAGCCTGGGATTACATGCTCAACATGCCACATAGATTCACTATGGACACCATGCACCTGTCACCCCTAGGCTTTCATAGACTGCCTTAGGCTCTTGACACACACATAGTGGCTGTTTGAAGTGAGGGTCAGAAGACATGACCACAGCCATAGATGTTGCAGGGTACAGGTAACGGAGAGTGATGGTGCTCAACAACTGATGTCTAACCCTCAGAATGCATGCACTCAGGACTCACATCAGTATGGAATCCATCGATATATGTGCAGTAACAAACACCTAATTCAAGCTCACTAAAGCACAGCAGCACTAACATGTTTTACGTCATACCATGGTTTTCAGACACAAGACTCGGAACGGACAACAACAATGGGGGGGGGTATCCATATACATCACTCATAAACACACCTCCAGGTTGGTAGCAGTGCACAAAGCATTGGGGAATGTACATGTGCATCTGAGAGTGGGCAAAACTGCATTTCAGTTTGTAGACTGTTACAGACCACACTCCCATACTCGGGCACAACACTTGTTATTCCTGGGAACACTGGGGAATGTGAAGGTCTCACCAAACACCATTATATTGTGTGACTTCAAATACACAAACATTGACTAGGTATTCTACTCAAGCACTGACACCCTCGCACAACATTTGCTAGGATTGTTACACTCAAATGCTATGGCAGACCCGGTCACCACACGCACAGGGGGTTAAAACATGTGGGACCTGATCATCACCCACATGGGGACTCTATGTTCCACAACAGAGGTATACCTGTCATTGTTAAGGTCGGAACATACATTCATCTCACTAGACATACATATCCCATACACACACACACACATCCTATGTGATCTCAGTGACATACTTCTCATGAGCAAATGTCACACTTATACAAACTGAGGTGGTATCCCTCAATGACCCTGGGACAGTGTTAATTATGGCTCAGACCACTTCATACTTTACAAGCACATTCTATGGACAACTACTGGAATGCATGGATCATGCTATCCCAGATAACTACAAGACTCACTCCTCCAAAGGCAGGGGACCTGTCTACTGGACCACGGCCATTACTGAGCTATACAGGGACAGGAGGAGGCTACTACATTATAAAGCACAATCACAATCAGGAAGGCATCTCTGACCAGTGCTATGGTATAGCTACGATCACTTGTTGATTCATCTAAGGCCCACTTCTAACGGACACTTGCAACAGACACTATGGACAATCCACAAGGCCTTATTTCGCTATGTCAGGGACCTGGGTGGGAACTCACAGATATGCTGTGAGTTACTGCATAATTACAAATGATACAGTGAACCCACTAACATTGCAAACATCCTGGACAACAGGTTCAGTGGGAATGTGTCCCCACCACCCCCGCCTGCACTGTACATGTCCATCATGTGTGTGCTGCCCTCTCCATAGCAGACAACACAGCATCAGTGGGACCAGATGGTGTCCCAGACTGTGGAATAGATGGGATTCATGACGAACTTCACACTCACATTATGCCACTGTTCAATATCACAGTTACTACAGGATGTGTACCCATGGAATGGCGTGCAGCTACTGTGTACCCGCTCCACAGTGCTGGTGCCACAAGGGACCCTGGACATTATCCCAATATATGCCTAACTATCCTGGTCTGCTATGCTATGGAGTGTATCATCATGGAACACATACACATACACATTGTGAACCTACAGACACTGGATCCTACACAATTTGGTTTTGTTGTGGGCATATCTTGCCTCTTGCAGATGTTTGATGTCTTTAACAAGTCCATAGACATACACAGGGTTGTCCACACAGCCTCCCTGGAGCTCGCACACCACTTCTACACAATACACCACTTGGCCTTTACACATTAGATCACTGGATTCAATATCTACACAAATGTCACAAGATGGATTGCTAACCGGATCATGGATAGCACACACATGGTCAGTACTGCAGGTGCCATGTCTGACTATACACCAGTTAGACATGACATCCCACAGGGCTCAGTCCTGGGACCTCTCTTGTTCTGTATATATTTCTGATACATACTGGCTAACACAGGAGGAATATGAATGACCATGTTTGCAGATGACTGCAAACTGTGTGCCATAATCAACTCCACAGCTGGCACAAGCATCCTCAGAAAGGGTCTCACAGAGATGGATCGTGCACACACATTACCACATAGGTGATTATACATCATGTACAGTGTGTGTGATTTGCAATTTGGGGACATGAATACTTAGTACTCTCCCCCTTGACATTCACGTTGCCAATGTTGTTGGACACACCTTCTGTTTAGCCAACCTTATCCCATACGGTTTTACTTCCAGATCAAGTGGGGTCATTGTGGCCCTATAGTCATCAGGCACATACTTGGATACAATGCCCCATTTCAGATGTACCTTACCCAACACCTGCAGCAACTTGAATGTACACAGATTTACATCACCAAGTGGATCTAGGGACTCACACAGATGGTATGCACAGTTTGGCTATGGTGATCCCAGCTCTCCTCAGTTGCTTACTGCCTACTTGAATGCAGTCTGTGCCTTTTATTTGAAGTCAAGTTCATCCCAGCATTGAAAGACAGGCTCCACATGAGGATATCAAAGTCCCTTACAGCTACATGCTCCAGGGACAGGTACGTGAGCAATGATGTTAATAGGACATGCTGGAGGGGCATATTATCATCACAGAGGCTCCACTCACTAGGGAATGTGATCACAGTCCCACATATGCACAGACCCACGCTGACCACCTACAGGTGACATCTTCACAGGTGGATGGGTGATCATATGTTTAGCCCTGAGATATGTTATGCGTCCTTGCTAGACAGAGGCAGAATGAAATGAACATATGTGAGATATCTTGTGTGACCTACTATTAACAGGCACAGTCTACTGATCTAGCGGGGTTGCAAAATACAAGCACACTGTGGCTAGGCTTCTACATACCCTAGGGCAGATAGCCTAGTGTCAACCTTTGAACCTATGCTAATGTTCGGGATGCATATTGTTCAGTGATGGTACTGATTGCAGGTTTTGTTTCTTCTTTGCTTTACCACTTCCTATGAACAACCTAGGTTTCTGCATAACATATTTGATTGTGACAGGATTTCACTATATTATATTGTGTCTGTTGTCATATCACTGTGTGCACATGGTGGATTGAATAGTGCAAGGTTCCTGGGTTGACACGTGCAACTGAGGGATATGTGTGGCCCACTGCTCTACTCAAACTTGCCCTAAGTGTGTGAGCATGCCCAGTTCAGACTTTCAGTGTTTTGTTGCCTGACATTTGTCTCATATTTTCAAGTGTGTGAGCATGCCCAGTGTGACCTTGCAGTATGTTGCTGTCTGAGGTCCACTACATTTGTTGATGTGTGTGAGCATTACCAATATTAACATTTATACTATATGTGTGTTGAATATCAGATTCTATTATTACTACAGGCCTCACCTTTGTGTCTTAACTCAACAGGGATTATGCTATGCCTGCAAGGTTTCCATGATATACTTAGCATTGACTTATCAATATTTTTTCATACAAGCTGATCATTGACATACTGTCATGGTTTAGTGGTTCTGTACTCTGACTATAGTACACTGTATTCTGGGTCCAAGAACCGTCACTGTTTCATATTTTCATACATGCCAGAACAGACTGCTTCAAGAAAAGAGAAGCGAATATGAACTTGTTAACCTGCTTTTGATGAACTATACCCACATTTGACCAGACTTGCACAACATTGCTCAATGTTGCCCAACATTGCTGTACAGTGCACAATATTGCTGAACATTGCCTGTAGTTGTGCTACTTAGTGTGTGCAATTTTGTTTACATATACTAAATAGTGGTGAGAGCTGTTTAGCAGTGCTTTATATTGCTTAACACATAGCAATCATGCCTCAGGTGGAGCTGCAGGGCTGCCTATGTCAGTTGCACATTTTACACTCCCTATACATGTTTGTTATCAGGTAGTGTCAAGTTAGGCATTGCTTTTACTATATGTGCGAGTCGGAGAGAGGTATCATTTCCAGGGTTCCAACTGAGCCAGTGTATATGCTATGCATTGCCTTTTTGCCAAGGCCAAAACATACTGGGCACACCTCCTTCTGCCTACTGGGGCAGGCTCCGGTTGTTCCTCCTCCGAGTCACGCTCTGCCAGTGATGGCCTTGGCAATGGGGGGGGGGGGGGCTGTTGTTCCCGGTCCTATGCTGCTCCTGCTGCAGCTGTTTTCACAGGATCATATTGTGTAGCATAGCGCAAACCATGACTATTTGGGTACATGTAGTTGGTGAGTACTGCAAGGCTCCACCAGATGTGTCCAGGCACCAGAACTGTGACTTGAGCAGCCCAAACACACGCTCAATTACATTTTGTGTTTGTGCATGTGCCTCATTATGGCATTCGTGTTCAGGTGTGTGTGCATTTCTGATGGGTGTCATCAGCCACAGCTCGAGTGCATATCCAGCATCCCCCACTAGGTGACCATGAGGGATGTCCCCATTGGCAAATGTCTGGTACAGCTGTGTCAGATGTCAGATATGGGAGTCATGATAGCTTCCAGGGCAGCCAGCACATACATTCATTATTATGCCTTGGGCATCACACACGACCTGGCAGTTGATGGAGGGGTAACCCTTGCAGTTATAGTAGACCCTACCCCACTCACCGGCTGGTGCTTTGATGCGAATGTGCGTGCAGTCTATTGCACCCACTACCTCAGGGTATTCTGCTATTTGCTGGAAGAGATGCATATTGCTGGCCAATAACTCATGGGAATTGGAGAAATATACATGATCACCAACATGTGCTGCCATGGCATTCAGGAACTGGTGCAGTACCCTAGATGCTGATACCTGTGAAATCCCCATCATATCACCAGTGGGTCTCTGAAAGGTACCTGTTGCTAATATTCTTAGGCCAACACATACCTTGGTTTCCACTGGGATGGGTTCCCCTCTGTTGGTTCTGTGTGTGAGGCATGGCCTGCACAGCTCAACAATTTGTTGCATGAGGTCTCTGCCAACTCTGTAGCGCTCCACTATCTCCAGCTCATGTAGCCCCTGGTAGGTTACCCTAGGCATGTACACTCTTCTCTGTCTCCTCACTGTGGGTTGCTCAGCAGCATTAGCATTGTCACCACCCTCAGCATGTTGCATATGTCACCTTATGACAGCAATGGCAGCCCCTAACATTTCTTTGTCTCAGTAGAGCTTTTTCAGTTTTCACTTCTATTAGTTTACTGCAGTGTTGCAGTGTGTCTGAGAAAAACATACTTGAATGGTTTTTGCTGAGTTTTAAGTGCTGGGCTGGGCTAGTGTACTGCCTGTGTAATTGCCTTGTTCTGATTGTTTTCACCTGCTAGCTCTGCTAGTACTCCCTGGTTAACTTCCTACTATTTGTTGTGCTTCCTTTTCCCTTTCTGTTTCCTCATGGGGCAGCGCCGTGCAAACAAGCGCAAACACGTGCACACCAGCTCACACAAGCGCACTCATGCTTACATGGACTAAAACTTGCTTATTCTTGTTAAAATGCGTGCACACCAGCACAAACGCGTTTACAACTGCTTACACAGCCTCACATATGCTTACTCAAGCCTACATGTGTGCACACACGCTTACACATGCACACACTGTCTTACTCGGGTTTACTGGCGTGCACACACATGCATGCCCACTCACCAAGAAACTTTGGTGTTATCCACAGCATACACCTTCGTTTCTTGACTTTACCTGGCCTACCTGTTGACACACCTCTTTCACTATTATGTAAATGTAAGCTGACATGTGTCACTCTGCTCCAATGAGCTGCACTCCTTTCATACATACCCCCCTATCTTCTACTCTGTTACTCCCCTTATCCTACTCCTACACTCTGGTGACTGTGCTCATTTGCTATGTAAACTTGTGATCCACTATCATAACTGTTATTTGCATAGGATTGCCTACTAATGCTTAGTTACATCTCTTAGACTGAGCTTCCCCCCCTTAGCAACCTCTACTCGGTGGCCATGTTGTCTTCAGCCTGCCATTCCCTTGCATTGTAAAATCATTTTACCTATGAAATCCACATTTGTGGATCTTAATTATTTATTTTCTGCTATTTAGGGTGCAGCGCATTTGTGCGGCACTGCGCTATGGTTAAACCCCGGAGATCAGGATAAAAAAAAAAGTTATTTTATTTTTAATTTGCATCACTTCCTGTTGCCAATGGCCATATTTTTGGCCATTGGCATGCTTCCTCCTGAGAATGTATGCTTTTTTTTACAGCTGACACGGCTCCGTTTTCCTATTTGCAGAATCGTACTCTGTTATCAACTGAGTACATTTCTGCAAATAACACTATAACTACTCGGAAAGGTTTGGGTTTCCTGGATTGCAAATTTACCTCATTTGCATGGTTTTTGCCTGCAATTGAGGTAATTTGCATATCCCAGCCCTGTCCGTGTAGGACTAGTTTGGAGAACTCCGTTGCACGCCACTACCGGCTGTTCCTGGATCGCTGGGTGGACATGTTGGCTTGCTGGAGTCTTACTCTACTCTTAGACTTCGTGCAAGCCTTCATGAATCCGGCCCTTAGTGAATAACATCCTGACACCATTTATGAAAAAAAGAGAGAATCATATGAATTTCAACCCTGACTCACCTGTGCTCTAACACCCTGTGCCACAGTAAAAGCTAAGCTGCATGTGTATTTTCCACATTCAGTACTGTCCATAGTGCTGACAGCCATGCATAGCTGTAAGCCTGTTTGCATGAATGAAGGTATCCTACATTAAAATTTTCACTGTTTTCTTTAAGCAGAGAACTGTGTTTGCTCAGCACTTAACATCAAACAAAGGGGAAAGGCAAGGCCAATAGTAAAGTTTTGGCCCCAGCATTTCAAAGACAGACTACAGCATACACATCATACTAGCTGACAGAAATTTCTCCCATAACATATATTGCAAGCCTGACATATGAAACATTAACAACAGATGTATTTTGCAGTTAATCCCTATCAGGTTAGTTACTGCATGTCTATATGTATGCACGGTTTGACAATGAGCACCAGTGGACACTGCTACCTCACTAGTCCAGCTTGAATGCTTGAAAGCTGAATCATGCATATGCTAATACTTTGCCATCATCCATGCAAAGTAGTTTCTCAGTAATACACTTTGTGAAGGGGTATATAGCATGTCTAACTCTGGTTACTAGGCTGTAATCCTCCAATACATGGAAGTGCATTCGCAAACACATGAGGAGGGCAGTGGCGTGTGCTTGACTGAAAACATACTTTCTGATATTCATGTGTGCCCTGCAGCAATTCAGTTGCAAATGGTATATCTGTACTTGGGCTATTGTCAAACAGACTCTAGAAATATATAGTGTAACTGCACTGTTGCATTTGGTATGGGTTTATAGTGACAATGGTCATGCGTGGTCATATCCCATTGATATTGTCAGTAACTTGTATTAATGTGGGCATACCTTCATCCGAATATGAAGGCACATAATTACATCATTGCACTACTGGTGTTTTCTAAATGTGTGTATATGTGTACATGTGTCATCTACATAACATCTTGAAAAACATGTGCATGCAAGATGCCTTCATGACTGCTTATTTGACTAAGACTGCCAGCATATATTTATAAGTAATTTTACAAATTGTGCTCACACAATCATATCACAAATCCTGACTTTGCAACTAAGTCTCATAACAATATATGTTACCTGCAACACAATGATGATGCCATTGTCTATAAAGTACACTCTGACACAGTTAAAGTCAGACTTCTGTAGTGGCACTTGTATTAAGTGATGTGTTCTCTAGCCTGTGTTACTATATAGTTAGGGTTTTAAATTTACAGCGATCAATTTGTGTGCGAGGTTGGTGTGTGTACTCTGCACTTGAACAGCATTCAGTTGATATTTTAATTGCTACAGAAATCCACAGCAATGTCACACAGCCCTCCCATCATCCTCTTCTCAGCATGCACTGATGATGTCATCCTCTAGAAAGTGTACTATAACAATGTTACAGTCAGTGTTCTGTGCTGGTATTAGCATTACATACTATATTCTCTAGCTTGCCTAATTATATAGGTAGTGTGTGTGTGTGTGTGTGTGTGTAGTGGTGTGT
>NC_056734.1:133515940-133540940 GCF_019279795.1 Protopterus annectens
CCTGTTGAAGGTCATAAGTCCTGGATGGTCCCAACAGGGACTTGATTCCAGTAGACATGTTTCATCATACAGTACCCAATCTGGACCTCTGCCTGGTAATGCCCATGCAACCCCCATGAACTGTGAAACCTGTCTTGTACAGTCTACAGCTGTCAGAAATACCCCTGTGTAGGCCAGCCACATGCCAGACCTGTGTGCATGCATACACACACACACACACACACACACACACACACACACCGGAAACACATGTAGGGCATCTCAACACACACACGCATAACTTCTACACATGCCCAGTGATATCACAGGCCCTAACACACACATGAGTTTATCCAATAGCGCAGCCTAGGCCTCTGGCAAACATTATCACCCAGTGCATATAATGATGCCTGTGCCGCATCCCTGTCATCCAAACCATCGGTGCAGGGACATGCTCATATGATCTTATACACAGGGTGAACATACTAGGTAGACAATTGTAGATTAATATTGTTGAGTAGTGTTGGCAGGCAGCAGACATACCATGTATTACAGATTACACATGTAGAGGTAGTCAGAAAGGCCTAAGATCGAGGACATCAACAGGGATACTACAGTGCAGTGAGTGTATGTGGGAAGGGGGGTCCATCAGTAGGCTATGTAACAACAGGTCACACCCCCAGGGTATACATGTTAACAGGCGGTTAGAATTCCTGTCTACGAATGATGATATCAACAGGGATGCTAGATTACATTGAGTGGATGGGGGAGGGGGCATTAACATTTCACTATGGTAAAATACAGCCTCACTCCAGGGACTGGACAGCCATACACACGGACAGCCATACACACACACACACACACACACACACACACACACACACACACACACACACACACACACACACACAAACTGTGGCATTCACAAAGATATACACCTATGTCACACACATACAGACACTTTACATGTGTGAGGTTTAACCACCTGCCTATGCCTTTCTTTCTACACTCCACTCTGTACTGGTGTCAACAACAGTGTTCAGGAGAGTGAAAACATGTGGGATGTATTCCCAACCATACGTGACATATATGGACACACACACACACACACACACACACACACACACACACACACACACACACACACACACACACACACACACACGTGCCAGTACTGTGAATCAAACACCTGCCTATCTCATGATAGGTATTACAGAAGTACAGCACTATCGCATTCACTACAAAGCTTACTGACTCTTTCCTTTGCCAACTGTGCTGATATAGTCACAATATATTCACAGGGGAGGTATCACTGTTACAGGTGTCATGAGGTTTGCCTTCAGTGTCACCTTACTACATTCTACATTGTCTGTCTTCCACTTCAATTAACAAAACCTGACCTTAGCAGTTACACAGGTTATTGTAGGAATGGGTTTAACACACCAGTGAGCTGTCCTCAGTAATCATTCATCTGCAAAAAAGCCCCACCACTTAGTAGTCATGTCCAAGCATCTGTCCATACCTCATGTATGGCTTACTGTACTTAGAGCGTATCACCATATACAGTTGGCAATGCTGAGGCTGCATTGCAACAGCATGATGGACTAAGACAACAGTCACCTTCAGACATCAGACACTGCACACACATGGAATCTACACAAACATCAATACATGTACACATATGCGGTCTACATCAGTAAGTGCACTAGCAGGTCTAGAGGATACATTTCACACCTTTCCACTCCATGTGTGAAACATAGCGGAGCATTACACCATAATGGATTTTGTATTCATGTACTGGTAGGACACCACCACCTTCACAGAGTAGCCAAGTGTACATATATGACAGCAGCACATATCAGCAAGACACACAGCATTATTCCATGTCATGCTCCTACAAACTGTTACTTGACAGTGCCATGGTGAAGCCAAGGCACTGTAATGGTCAACAGTGAGCACATCATATTTTACACACACACCTCATGTTTACTGGAAGAGTCCCAGCAATGTGCTCTGTTAGAGCTAGGCAGTACACTCATTCAAGCATGTGCAAGGTCTGTGGCTTGTAAACATCTCACCCCAGCATGTACTGGCTATTGTGGTACTAAGACTAATGTCCAGACAGCACACAGCATGCATGGCTTGCAGTTGTTGACATGGGGTATATGTAGGAGCTGTGGACACACATGGCTGTACATGTCATGAACATATCACCTGTGACTACTCAGGAACATACAGAGCAGAGCTGGATTTCCCTGATTCTGTCAATACAGGCCTTGTGTAGGTCCTATGATCCTGTTATTTGGGTATGTTTGTAGGCATTGCATTAGCTGGACATGTCTAATGACATACATGCCACATGGGGTATTGTATGATATGATAGGTGTCATAGGTGACCAGTAGAGAGGGAATACTACCTCCGTTCACACTGATATCAGACCATATGTACTGTAAGCATGCTATCTGCCATGTGTATGTGTGTAATGACTGTAGCCACCTGTATGTAGAAAGGATAATGAAAGCTATGGTAATGTCATTTATGTTGTATGAGTGTGGGATGTACATATCTAGGCCAGGTACAGTTAAGTCATATCCAACCATAAGGGTGTTGTTTACTGGTGTACAGCAAGAGTCAACCGTGTTAATGCTGACAACATCCGAGGACCCTGGTATGTGTACAACTGAGCTGGTTACAAACAGTGGTATTATTGCATTGCATAACTCATTATGCAGCTGTGCCTGTACATGGGTACTTTGCACAGGTGATGTAGGCCTAGGTATAGTCCACCAATCGAGGGTTATCTGGTAGTCTACCATACTATGTTATATCACATATGGATGTGTGTTGGTAGTCTGGGGACAAGGTGGTGGATGTATATGAGGATACAACCTAGAATGCAGCATTTTCCACAGTCACCTATACCTGACTCCTCTGTGATGAGTTATATCGGAGTAGTGGTCTTTACATTTGAGTAGCCTTTATAAATATGTGTACACCACCACCTGAAATGGTCCATACCACTGTTATGGCCCACATGTCTGGATCTGAGTTAAATGGTGGTAGTGTAATTGTGCACTACAGAGCCTCTGGCCAGGTGTTCCTCACTGCACAGATGTCAGTATTCCTTGTTGTAGGTTCTACATTGAGGAAATGGAATACTAAAGCCACACATCTAGCACTGGTTAGCATAAGCATCCAATGCAATTGTCTTGTAGGTGTCAGGGTGTTACTTCTTGGTGTAGAACATTTGCCTTGGAATGCGGCTATATGGGTAAATGCGACTTAGGTATTATCCACAACACATGAAACATGGATGCACGTGTTCTGTATTGAAGGCTTGTCATTCAGTCATGACAGCCCAGAATGACAGACACTGGACAACCTCATAATAACAGCAGGACATTGACTCATTGTTTTGGTCTAGCATTTGCCACTCATACCATGACATCACTGCAAGTGGAAGTAATATTCTTGGTAGCAAATGCCTCATGTAAGGTGACGGACAGCAGCAGATATTGTGTATATGACCAATGTGAGATATACTTAGGGTAGCAGTCCTGCTAATAATGACAACTACTAACACAGCTGGGAGAGGTCATCTTGACACCTGCACCGCAGTACCATTACACAATGTAGCTCACACATTATGCTTGCACATGCCACTGTTCCACATATAATGCCACAGTCCACAACCTGCTATTAATGTATGCCTTTCAGGGCAGCAAGGTGTGTGACACATGTTGTAGTTAGCATCCGCCTGTGTGTCCCAGATCACCTATTGTCTGTCATGTCCACACATGCATGAATGTATATACTAAACATATATATGTCAGTACTTCATGTACATGTATGCATGTGTATCACAGACACAAATATATCATTTACGGGCCACATACAGGTATCAGGTAGTAAACCAGTATGATGTGCATATATACTGACAGGTAAGATGTACATAGCTGTAAACCCATGTGTTTACAATAGGAGTCCATTACAATGTGTTCTGTACATGTAAGTGTATGAGCATGCACACTGTGGCCTTCTGTGGTTAGAATCGGAGTGCATCCCAAACAGCCCTGTGCTACTAAGTGTATGAGCATGCCCACTGTAACCCTGTATAGTGATAGTAGTTGTCCATTCCACAGAACACCATACTCCAGTTCAGGTTCCTGTTGTGCTACAACTATACCTCTCAGGCCTACCTATGTACTACCTGCAGATGACATGTCTTGTTTGTGCATACAGGTTGTAATGGACACCTACTTTAAACACACAGGTTTACAGCTATGTACTTCATAACTGTCAGTCTCCCTGTTGTTGTCCTCAATCTTAGAAGGGCATTCTGACTGTCTAGAAATGTGTAGTATCTGTGGTGCATCTCGTAACTGCGTAGTACTGTAATAGTGATCTGTAGATAGGCAGGAGTTCTGATCCCACCACTGGCAACTGTGTGCGTGTGTTTGTGTGTGTGTCAGCAAGTGGCTGAGTGTGTTTTTGTGTCTCACCAAATACCTGAGTGTGTGTGTCAACAAATGCCTGAGTGTGTGTGGCAGCAAATGGTTGCATGTGTGTATTTGTGTCTGCATCCTGTCATGACAGCGGGCTTTGCTGCATTCCAAAGAGATACCACCTTTTACACTGGCCTTTATCCTTGTCAACTGCTAAACCTCTCTCTTCCCACCTCCCCACTGCAAGTAATCAGACCTGTGATGTCACCCAGCTCAGAAGTGGAATCAGAGTAAGTGTGATTTTATGTGTTCTGTGGCACATACCCCAACTGCATACCACTGTACTAGTTACCTTTACATAGGCAAGACATGTATGCACAATATTGGCAAGTGTGTGCGTGTTTGGGTGTGTGTGACTACCCTGTAGCCAGACATACACATGTGTAATGTCTTTTAGCACACCATGGTAGCCATCTGTGGTGACAGGTGTCTACGAAGTATTACAAAGTTAGGAATGGTAAAGAATACAGAGTAAAGCACGACTACAGTTGGGTATGTTATTTTCCTGTGCCATTGGCGAGCAGTGACACAGAAGTGGTCACTGAGGTGTAAGTCCATACCCATCATTTCACCACCCTAACTCCACATACACAACAACCATCCCTTCTCTGGTGAATTGCTTAAGATTTAAATGTTATAACACAACAGATGCCTCTGTTTTGTGTACACGTCAGTTCCTTTGGAACCCTTCTGTGTCACAAAGGGTGTTCAGATGTGTGTGTGTGTATATATATATATATATATATATATATATATATATATATATATATATATATATATATATATATATATATATATATATATATATATATTTCTGTGTGTGTGTGTGTGTGTGTGTGTGTGTATACACATCCTGTAGGTATATATATATATATATATATATATATATATATATATATATATATATGTGTAGTTATGACAGTTGTACAGATGTAGACTTATCTTTGTTGTTTCACAGAGTACAGTACATTCAAGGGTACTGTACATACGTACACAAAGTGACTGTCCCATTTATACCTGTAGTAAGATCTGCATTATAAACTCCATGCAACATGTTTACAACCCACATGGCTTAGTGGTACGTCCAGTGACCTCAGTGTGCATGGTCCAGGGTTCAAGACCTGCAAGCCTTGTCACTACTGTAAATTAGGACTTCATAAGGCATTTATAAGCAGGTGTAAGTGTGTTTTTGTGACAGTAAGCAGCAGGTAACAGGCATGTACAACTCGCAGTACACTTGAAATGCCCTTCTTTGGCAATCCTGCTGATGTCACCCACCTACGAATACACCTCTGGGACTACTGTAACCCAGTAATTTCCATGGCATGTGCTGTAACTGTGTAATTCTGTAGTGTGCTAAACTAGTTTAGTAGGTGTTCTAATCCCAGACAGGTTAACTGTGTGTGTGTGTGTGTGTGTGTGTGTGTGTGTGTGTGTGTGTGTGTGTGTGTGTGTCTGCCTGAGAAAGAAACAATGCTTTTAGAGTATGCACACTCTTTACAATTCATATACTCACCTTTGGCAATCCTGCTGATGTCACCCACCTAGAAATACACCTCTGGGACTTCTATAACACAGCATTCTCCATAGCGCATGCTGTAACTGTGTATTGCTGTATTGTAATAAGCTAGTTAGGTAGGAGTTATATTTCAATACAGGCCAACTGTGTGTGTGTGTCTATCTGTCAGAGAAAGTAGCAATGCTTTTTACAGTATGCACACTCTTTACAATTCACTTTACCACCTTTGGCATTCCTGCTGCTGTCATCCACCTAGAAATACACCTCTGGGAGTGCTCTAACCCAGTATGCGATGTAACGCGTGCTGTAACTGAATAATGCTGTAGAGTGATAAACTAGTTAGGTAGGAGCTCTATTCCAATACAGGCCAACTGTGTATGTGTGTGTGTCTGTCTGAGAAAGTAGCAATGCTTTTTACAGCATGCACACTCTTTACAATTCATATAACCACCTTTGGCAATCCTGCTGTTGTCACACACCTAGTAATACACCTCTGGGACCACTGTAACCCAGTAGTCTCCATAGCACGTGCTGTAACTGCGTAATGCTGTAGTATGATAAACTAGTTAGGTAGGGGTTCTATTCCAAGACATGGCAGGTGGGTGTGTGTGTGTTTGACAGTCAGTGCCTATGTGGAGGTGTCTGTGAGTGTCTAACCACTGGACATGTTGGGGAGCAGATTTTGCATTTTTCCTAACTGGTGTCCATACTATATGTCACGATGTCCAGCTCACAAAGAGTACAGATGTCAGTCCACCAAGGGACTGTGTTGGCAAGCCATACCCCAACATCTGGCAAAAGGCCTGGTGAGCAAAGTATGCAACCCTACTATTACCCGGAATACGTTCTGAACCCATGTGTCATACACAAAAACACTTGCCTAGAATATACCGTTATGTTGCTAGTACCCTGCACATTGATGACAGATAGTAGGCATGGTGTGATTGCAGTGGGCTGCACAGGCATGGCACCCTGTACAGCAGTACAATAGGCACATAATTGCAGACAATGTGCCTTCACTATGTTCCCCACTGGATTCCTGCAACATATGTTGTGCCAACAAATGTGATCCACAGAGACCATACAACGCCTCACACATGTGCCCTGTATGGACTGATGCCACTGACACCAGAGAATACCTGTATCATGCTATCAGTGCAGGTGCAGGATCAACCTGCTGTTTATAAGCGGGTCCTGCCACACCAGACCAGTATTGGCATATCTGAAGATAACAGTCTGTGTACACAACATGTGCCAGCCAAACCAGATACACTTGTACATGTCACTCTACATTATTGTGGGACGTGCGCGTCCCAGGCAATGTCCATGTCAAGGACTATCAAACACAGTACACCAAAAGTATCCACGGGTTCAACAATTGTCCAAAAAAAAGCAGCCAATAACCCAAGGATAAAACCACGATCCACAAACTTTCTTTAAAACAATTTATTGCTCCAAACACAAGTCTTAACACGATTTGTTAAGCGCTTTCATGTATACAAATACACTTCATCAGAACAAAGTACAATAGCAAAAGCTGTTGCTTAAATACTAAAAAAAACGCCAAAACCTCCACCAGATTGAATGTGTTGAACCTAATCAGCATTTCTGTTTAAAGCAACAGCGTCTACTTTGACCTAAACTGTCATGCTGTTGTGTATACTGTTCACAGTGCTTCAACCACATGTTATTAATACTCATAAAATTCAAATAACATTTTTTTAAAAAATAAATACTATTGTATAATACAACCCTTAATCAAAAATATGTATATGTGACAAATAGTTCCCAAATTTCATGACTACTATGCCACATACATCCAAATTAAAAAATCAAAAACTCTGAATGAAACTAAAATAACCCACAACACTACAAGTAGTCAAGGAAAAAAGACTACTTGGGCACACACCATCCCTCAAAACCATATGTTAAAGACACTTTGTAAATATGTTACATATGTGTAAAATACTAAATTGCATATACAAAAAACAATCCATAAAACAAATCTCGTACAAAAAATGTTTTTCTATATAAAATCAACTGATCATAAATTTCAAATCAACTTGTGTTTTGTTAAATATTTTTTATTAGTGGTTTGGTGGGAATCACCTCATTTAAACCTGGATGGCATGAAGCGTTGAGCTTCAACTGCCATTTAATTTCCTTCTCACCCACCAAACTTTTTATGTCACCCCCTCTTGGATTGCCTTGAGCCATATCCAAAATAGCAAACTTGAATTTTTTGCAGTTGTTACTACCCATTATATGACGAGACAAAGCATTATTCCCATCTTGTCTTTTTATACAATAAACATGATCATATATCCTGTTTTTAAACTGCCTGTCAGTTTTTCCGACATAAAAACAGGGACATGAACAACACATCACCAAATAAACCAAGTGTCGAGACTGACAATTCCCATTAATAAACCAGATCTTGTTCTTATTGATATTCTTGAGTGTATAACTGTTCCCCTCAAAAATGTAAGCACATTGTGTACAACAACCACATTTCTTGGTCCCTGAGTTGTTGTTACTCTTGTTCTCATTTTGCTTACCAGATTTCAACTCAATAATTCTTTTAATATTAAACCCAGTTTTAAATACAAAGGTAGGCCTTTCAGAAATATATGACTTGATGTCCTCATCACTGGAAATAATATTCCAGTTGATGTTAATAATTTCTTTAACCTTATCTACATGTTTCCCGTATTTCAAAATAAGGGATTTTGAATATCGTCCATCACTTTTGTTTTTTACTGTCGTGTCATTTGTATGTGAATTCAACCCTTTCCCCAATAATGGGGTATATTTTCTACCCCATTCACTGGTCACATACTGTGTCACATCCTTAATCATATGCATAGGGTATCCCTTGTCTTCAAACATTTTCCCAATAAATTCCATCTCTTGTTTCATCTTACTTTCCACTGATGTCATTTTTGCGGCCCGTATGCACTGTCCTTTCAGTATGCTACGTTTCTGTGTATATGGATGTGTACTACCAAAATCAAGATAACCATTACTAAATGTGTCTTTTCTATATATACAAGACTGGAAGGACATGCCATCGTTATAAATGAAGACATCCAAATAATTAATACCCACTCTGTTGAATTGATGTACAAATTCCAAAAAAGATGTGGTGTTATTAATATACTCAATAAAATTTTGGAGTTGAACTATATCCCCTTTCCACAGAATAAATAAATCGTCCAAATACCGGACGTAACAAGAAACATATTTCATCCAATCGGTGTTGAAAATAAACTCTTCTTCCCAGTCCAGGAGTACCAAGTTGGCATAAATGGGGGCACATGCTGCCCCCATTGCAACACCAGAGATTTGTTTGTAGTATTCACCTTCATAATATATGAAGTTATTGTCAAGAACAATTTCAATAAAAGATGTTATAAGTTGAATCTTGTCCCAGTTGAATCCACTATACTTCCTCAGACTACTGACAAATCTAAGTACCCCTTCCTCCTTAGGTATACATGAGAATAGATCTTTAATGTCGACAGTGACAAAAATCATGTCAGAGCTCCAAAGATCCTCGGTAAAAATACCCAAGAATTCCCAAGAATCTTTCATGATGTGCTTGGTGTTATTAACAATGTGTTTCAGCCAACAGTCAATAACTCTGCCAATAGGGAATGTTTTGCTGTGACTGCCAGCAATAATAGGTCTAAATGGTAGATTTACCACATCTTTGTGGACCTTCGGAATCCTGAAGATGGTAGCTAAAACTGGAAAATCTACTTTGAGAAATTTAAATAAATCTTCATCAATTCTTTGGTCCAATAGGAATTCTTCTAAATACAAATCTATTCTATAGTGAGCTATATTTATTTGATTAAGACAAGACACCTCATATTGAGATGTGTTGTTTAATATATCAAATATTTTATCAGTGTATGCATTTTGATCATACAACACAATGCCACCACCTTTGTCACCGACGTGATCCTAATATTGTGTTCACATAAAATATCTAAAACTTCCCACAAAACTCTATCCTTAATGTCATTACATGGACTATATCTCATCTGGTTATACAAATCATATAAATTCCTGTTGACAACATTCTCAAAGGATACTAAGGACTTGTGCATAGGTGGTGTGAAGGTACTTCTCTTTTTAAGTTGGTTAACAGGAGAAGACTTGGAAGAATTATCGTGGAAAAATATACCCAAGTTTAATTTCCTAAGAAATTTTTTCAATTCAACTAGGGTGTCAACTAAATCAAAAGATTCACTGGGGATGTATTTCATCCCCTTGGAAAAAATAGAAAAATATTCCTTTTCAATTGGAAATGTGGTGTAATTGTAAATTTTCATATCACCTTTGATGTTAACTATATTGTTAATACCATCTTCACATAAGGGTTCAACAACATCGGGTACTAATTCACTACCAACTATTCCCTGTGATGGTACCAATGTTTCTTGAACCCCTCCTTCATTCCTTGCTCTCCCCATCTGTTCCACCTCCACGACTATCAAACACAGACATGGCATGCATTGCAAAGCAATGGCCATACACAATGGTAATCAGGATGTCAGGACAGCTCATACAATACCCATCTGTGTGGGTCATTGCAGACACTACACCCCTGTACCACACTGCACACCATTGTCGGGTGGCATGATGCCAAGGATTACCCCTCACCCAGCCTAGTACAGCCATCTTGCACAGTCAACCACTACACACCCATGAAGCAATGCACACATGCATGTCAGTACTGTCATTTTGTGTCTGTGAGTGGGGTACTATGCTCCCAACCACAGTCACACCCAGTATAACTCCAATTATACCAACTGATGTCAGACACATTCACAAGCCCTAGCCCATAGAACCTCCCGATATACCCTTTGGAGCATGTAGTACCTGTGCATTACTGCAGTGTGGCAAACTAAGTAGTTATGAAGTGTATTTGTGGGCCTGGCAAAGTGTGTCAATGTGAGTCCATTAGAGAGTGTGATTGTGTTGACAATGACATCAGTTCATGTGGACAGCCATGTGTGCTACACCTAATGCATGTCTACTATATCTCTGTTGCAGATGTCGCTCACCAGCACACATATATGTTCTTGCAGCACACCAACATGTCAGCGTTGTGGCACATGGAGTAAATGCATGCACTTATAATAGTAATGACTAGTCAGTCAGGGGTTTAAACCCCTGTACTGGTAGGTGTGTGACAGACAGTGCTTAGGCTTTAGCCCCCAAGCACTACTCTGATGTACTTTGCCTCTGTCTGTCCCTCCCACACACTCTCTGTTGGATGTGGAGTTGTACACCTGCTCAGCAGCAGCTTGTATTTTGTAAGTGATGATCATGATCAGGTGATGGCCTCTGCACCTATTGCAGTCCTCCTCTAGCTGATTGCATGTGGAACAGCTGTGATGATGTTTCCATAGCCAATCACATGGCAACACAGTACAATATCTGGGAACATCATGTTGGTGTTTGCCCATGACAGTCACTGTGAGTGGTACCTGGATCTGGTATTTGGTAAATGGCATCACAGATTATAGTTAGATGTTCCTCAAACAACATACACAGTGAAAAATAGCCTAAAGACAGGACGATGATGTGCCAGACATGACTACAGCATGTAAGTATAGCTATGCTTCATTGAGACTACTGCCAGTTTAACAAGTTGTGTGTGGTAATGGCTATTCTGCATGTTTTAAAACTGACAAGACAGTGCTCTGTTTGTGAGGGAACCACCATCTGTATGGCCATCTGTGGATTGGTCAGTGTGTCAAACCATTTGTTTCCTGTATTATTCACTGAACACACATCTGTAAACTGCAGGAGTATAGTGTGAGGATTGCAGTCAGTACATGGTGATAGTGATGAGTTACTGCCATTGCATCCCTGATTGGACATATGTCACATGAAACAGTGGTATGACAGACACTGTCTGGGGTTCTCAGTGACATGCCAATAATGGGCCACTGTTCATAGCTGCAGTCACAAGTCTTCTACACTTTGTACAGATGTCATGCAGTATATATGCATGTGTTGTGCTCCCTCTGCAAATGTATACCATCTGTTGTGTTGGGTTGATTGTCATATCTATGCATGCTGCTATAAGTAATCCTGAATGCCGTTGACTATTACTAAGCCCTATCCATGTTAAAACTGCAACACCATAGGCTGTATGGGTTTGGAGGTCCCAGCAGAACCTCCTGTCCCACTTCATCTGGCCATGACACTGGGCACCAGTACATCTGGGGCCCAGCCTTGGACCTCCACCACTGTTGGCTCTGCACCACCTTTTGGTGGAACAACCACTGAGGATGGGGCTTGTCCCCCCCTGGGAGCAGGTCCAGACTGGAACCTGTCTGCTGTCGTACAGTCCCGGACGTGGTGCGTAGAGGACTCAATAAATGGGCTTTGAGGCCAGATACACCAGCTTGAGGGCAAAGTGTCACATTTACAGGGTGAGCCTTCCCCTCCTAGACAGCCCTCAGCACTGCCACCTTTGCAGCTGCACATGGCTGGGGACCTCTGTCCCACTGTTTCCATCTGTGGGCTCATGGGCTTGTGACTGACGAACCCCCTCCCCGTCCAAGGTGTATCCCCCCACATGTGTCGTATACTGACCCTGTATGCTGTCTTGTCTATTATCCTACCCAACCTATCCTCCACGAGCTTACCTACTCTCCTTCCCCCACATCCCACTCTCACCCTACACAAACAAATGGCCATTCGGTTCCTAGAACAACATTTGCCCCATACATAGCTGTCCATTTCACACACATGTAACCCTTTTAATATGCATCACAACATACTCCAGTTGTTCTCATCCCTGTCTCTCAAGAACACGATCCTGGTATGCACATGACTCGCAGATGACCCCATTGTACACACAACACTACCGGTCCATCTATGGTTAGCCCATTTACCTTTTTCATGATGATGATGTCGCACACAGCACCTTGCAAGAGTACTTTTCTCACATAATGATTGGACAGGAACTGTTGTGTTAATGTAAATAAAATGCACAGAGTGATGTATTTTGCCAATGTACAAGTGTTTGTGTGTATTAATGACACATGTCTGTCTGAGGGAGTCTTGGTATTACATAGGACAACACCACAACATGATACAGGCATTGCTGGTGTTTCCCTTTTCATTCCTTTGTAATGCTTTGTTGTCACATGGGATGTTCTTGATACATCTATATATATGTATGTATATATCTGGACATAAACACACACACATACATCTACATGATGGAATACATTTCCTATACTGTTGAATGACTGCGCTGGATGATATGTTTGTGATAACATCCAATGTCTGTACATCTGCCATGGTTTAGTGGTAAATCACATTAGCTGTGTGTGCAGGGTCTTGGTTTCGAGCCTTGCAGAGGCTGTTTATTTTGTTGCTGGGCAGAACAAGGCCATTGGATATGGAGTGAGTAAGGCACATTAAAACAGTTGTGAGCGGGGGTGCATGGGTTTGCAGGGAGCTAAGCAATGCTAACCTCTGGTTACATTTTCTTACAAAAACACCAAATATCCAATTGTCCAAGCCGAAGGATTAATCAAACAAAAAGATGATAGAAATTTTCCATTTATTAGCATGTCCTGGTACCTCGGCAATTTAATACATAATTAATTGCTTTATTGTGCCATTAATTATGTATTAAATCATAGTATATTTAAGTATATATCTTATTTCATATTGGCACATTAGCAAGAATGTTTTTCATCAACTTTCAGCGTTCGTATTGAATTTTAAGTGTTATTATTCGCATTTTAAAAAATTGTATTTTGAGTGGCACTTTAAAATTTGCACTTTAATTAATTGTATCAAATTAATTGGTTATTGAATTAATTGTCTTTGATATATAAAAAGATGGTTTTGGCATGGTTAGATGTTCCACATAAGGTGAATTGCCGAGGTACCAGAACACGCTAATAAATGGAAAATTTCTATCATCTTTTTGTTTGATTAATAATTCGGCTTAGACACTTGGATATTTGGTGTTTTTTGGTTTAGAGGTTGTGACTTTTTGTATTTTCTATCATGGATCGTAGCAATGCTGAAAGAATTCCAATGGGTGAGAACTTTTTGTTTGCTGAGTTGGTGAAAGAGAGAGAACATAAAATTGTAGCATCTGACTTATGGTCGGTTAATACCACTAAATTATGCTTGGAAGATTTTGTTCGTTTGGAACGTTTGATGTCTAAAGAAGTGACTGTGTTTTATGACTCTAAATTGCTTGAAAAGTATGTAGCTTTAAATATTACCCCCAGAGAGTTGCGCATTGACAAATTGCCAGCTGGTGGTTTTAGTGAAGATGAGGGTGACCTGCTTCTTGAATGGAGGCAGGCTGCACAAGAATGTTCTCTCAACTGGCTCAGAATTCTTATAAAAAGGAATAATAGAACCGTTGAGAGTATTCGCAAAGAAATCGTTGAGTTGCAACAGGAACTCATGAGGAAAACTCCTCCAAATGTTTTTCAAGGCAATTTTAAAAGTATCAATGAAAAAGTTATCAGAGTAGAAAATTATGTTATGGGAAGGAAGAAATCCAAACTTAATAGAGACATAAGGGATTATGAGAAAAACGAAGTATACAATTGGCTACGTAAGGGACATTGGTATCATCAGAATCCTAAATGGCGCATGACCAGAAGTGAGGATGGTTCTTCATGCTCATCTATGGAAACAAGCGGCAGTCAGAAGAGTGTTTCGTTTGAAGATATTGTCTTGGATAATTCAACAGGTGGTGTGGAAACTCTGAGAAGTGACCAGAATCCCAAAAAGTCCAATTTGAACATGCAAACGCATTCAAAAAAAAACCAGGGGAAGTCAGCTTCTTTTTTTCACAAAAATCAAAAGTAAGCATTTCGTATCCTTCTGATTCATTTGTATCAGGTGGCTCTTGTGTGAGCACACCTGATGGGAATGTGGACAATAATGGGACTATATTGGACATTGTTGCAGATAATGTGAACTGTGAGGGTGTTTATCCAATGTATTCTAATGATTTAAGCGTGATTAATCTTTCTGATATTGTCTTATCAGATGATATGCATGGTGTTTTGCAAAAAGGCACTAAGTTTATACCCACTAAGTTACCCAAGTTACCGGACATCATTGTGGATGTTTGAAAATTCATTCATAAATTAAATCTAAGGGTGTTTTTTTCAGATTATGATTCAAATTTACATGTTGAAACGTCAAATGATATTCAAGAAGATGAATTACTCAATTTAAGTATTTATGATTACAATGATGATTTGTCATGTGAAAATGAAGTATGTGATGATGGTAATCTTCCTGTGGGGGAAATGTTCAGGGTGGGTTATGGGCATATTGGTTTGCCACAGTTTCCTAATGACAGTGTTTTTATACCTCTGAAGCGTTTCACAGCAACTAATGCTTTTGAGCATGTAGTTTGTACAAGCATTGATAGAGAATTTAATGAATTTTGTAGAAAGAGCAGAATATTTAATCTCTCTAAAAATGAATGGCTTGCTTTAAAAGACTTTAGAACAAAATTAGATAAAGTGACTGTGAGACCCGCTGATAAAGGAGGTAACTGGGTGATCATGGATAATGTTAAATATGAGCACATCATTGAAACATTGCTCAGGGAAGACACTTATATGAAATTGAGCAGCAATCCACTGAAAGTTTATTCAGATTAACTCATTGAATTACTGGAAAGAGGTGAAAGATTAGTTTTTTTCTCGGGTAGTGATGTTAAAAAATTGATAGTGAAAGAACCTCGGCACCCTTATATTTATGCTATTCCAAAAATCCATACGAACATGACCGATCCACCAGGGAGACCCATTATTTCTGGGGAAGGGTCTTTTATTGAAAGAGTGAACAAACTTCTTGATTTTCATTTTAAAAAATATCTACCAAAGGTATGTTCTCATGTGAAGAACACTGAGGATGTATGTAGAGAACTGCGTGGGATAGTGTGGGACAAGGATTTTTACTGGGCCACAGTAAAGGTTTCATCTTTATATACTAACATCAATAGAAGATGGGGTTTGGATGCAATAAATAAGATGATGGGTGAGGGCCCACGCACAATGTTTTTACTGTTCCTGTTGGAATATAGCTTAACACATAATTATTTTATGTGGAAGAAGGATTTTTTTCTTCAAGTTAAAGGGACAGCTATGGGTGTAGCCTTTGCCCCTACCTACGCAGTGATATATATGGGTGAATTCGAGAAGGCGTTCATGTTTCAAGATAATTTTTATATCAACAATGTTGTTTTTTTATAAACGATATATTGATGACCTCATTTTCATTTGTAAGGGAGAATTTTCTTTGTTTGATGCTTTCATGCATAACATGAATAGAAATACACATGGGTTGAGTTTTACTTTTGAATATTCGAGAAGTAACATTTCATTTCTGGATGTGGAATTCTATATTGGAAGAGGTAATGTGATACAACACAGACCTTTTAGGAAACCCACCTCGGTTAACAATTTTTTGCATGCCAGCAGCATGCATCCCCCCATTTGATCAAAGCATTACCTGAAGGGGAAGTTAAGAGAATTCTCAGGAATACTTCTGACCCAAATGTATGGGATGAAGTTCTTGATGAAGTATTTAAGAGACTTTCTTCCAGATGTTATATGGAAACCACACTTTCATGTATTAAGGACAGGTTATGTAGAGGGGATAAATTTAGGGATGGGCATCATGAACGGTTGCCAATGTTATATGAACAGGATAGATTATTTTTTGTATCTAGATATTCAGAATTTTCACGGGTAGTTGAAAAAATTCTATAACAGCTTTGGCATGTAGTTTGTGATGATTTGAGTATTGGACATCTGTTTCCCAGGCATATCACTTTTTCTTACAGTGGGTATAACAATTTGAAAGAATTGTTAAGTAGGAAGCTGGAACATGCAATTAACACGAACGTTGGTATGCAACATTGTGGACGATGTTCTGTATGTGATAGGGTAAGCAACCTACATGGAAAGAAGATTAATGAGAAAAGGTATTTAGCATTTGAGAAATTTGATTGTTCTTCACAAGGGGTAGTTTACATCTTAGGCTGTGATTGTGCCAAGCCATTATGGTATGTGGAACAAACTACAAGGACAGTTAAAATCTGCATTCTTGAACACTTGGGGAATATTAGATGGGGTAATATGGATAGCCCCGTAGCTTAACATTTTGTTAAAATGCACAATGGCAATAGTAATGGGTTTATTTTCAGTGCACTAGCTAGACCACATTTTCAGGGAGGTAATTTTAAAACAGAATTGAATAGGTTGGAAAATAAAATGATTTACAGCTATCATACTTTATATCTGAGGGGCATGAATTTAGATAGTGGCAGTATAGTTTGAACTAAGTTAGCTTTGTGTTATTTTTTTTTTTTGTTTCTTTGCTTTATTGTGCCATTAATTATGTATTAAATCATAGTATATTTAAGTATATATCTTATTTCATATTGGCACATTAGCAAGAATGTTTTTCATCAACTTTCAGCATTCATATTGAATTTTAAGTGTTATTATTCGCATTTTAAAAAATTGTATTTTGAGTGGCACTTTAAAATTTGCACTTTAATTAATTGTATCAAATTAATTGGTTATTAAATTAATTGTCTTTGATATATAAAAAGATGGTTTTGGCATGGTTAGATGTTCCACTGAAGGCGAATTGCAAAGGTACCAGGACACGCTAATAAATGGAAAATTTCTATCATCTTTTTGTTTGATTAATCATTCGGCTTGGACACTTGGATATTTGGTGTTTTTGGTTTAGAGGTTGTGACTTTTTGTATTTTCTATACAGTTTCTTACACTCAGTTAGCCTCTGCATTGCTTCACCAGTGTAATACTTGCATGCTGGTGGCAAGACAGGCTTACACCCGTTTGCTCCCGCACTTGCAAATGCACTGCATTTGGTGTTTGCATCTGACACTCACACCCCTGGGTGGGAGTGAGGACTACGATATTACTTTGTGATGCCTATTGCATCGGTTTACATGCCTACAGTATCCGGAATGGCTACCCATTAGGTGAAAGCATGCCATTCGACTGTACAGAATCCGCGGCCTGTCCAGAGTTTGATTCATATTATTGGTGTGCTCCTCTTACAATCTGCACCTGTCTGGCTAACACATGGGAACTGACACTCTTCAATACAAACAAGTAATTGGGTTTTGGAACCCACATCCTTCAGATGAGTCATGCTACTGTATAACTAATATTCTATCATCTTTCTAAGGTTGTAAGTGGAATATGTGCTTTATCTCCCTATCAGACCTCTCAAATGATTGGGGACAAATATCAACTGAATCAGGTACACGTCATAACAACATCGGGGACACATTTAAATTATTAGTGCTATTAACCTGACACACTGACAGGCTCAGAGCATATGAATTCATACACATTTTCTGTGGTAAATGATGTTTATAACTCTTAATTGTTGTCATTATTCATTATGTGTAATTCACCACCTTTCCTCCAAAAGCCACTAGTTTTAGGAGGGATTAAGTGGGACAGAGTTAGAATTTGAGTTGAAATCAGGGACGTCCCTGGAAATCAGGGACAGTTCAGAGGTATGGTCCCTATTTGTTCCCCCAATGGTTTATGTCCTGTCCAGTGGATTTGCTCTTAGGTGTTGAGAGGTATGGGTGTCAGCTATGCCCATTTCGGAATATTACTTACATCCCTGGGGAGGTCCAAATACGACTGCGCCAGCCAACACCTGCATGCCTAAGCCCATAATTGCATACCCATAGTTCCCCCACCTGCCCCTCCTCTACAGCACTCATCCTTACTGTGGGTGCAGGTGGGGTATAAACACACCACTACACACTGCCCACTCTCCGTGTGTTGGGACACATGTTGTACATTGTGTCGACCCATGGGTTATCAGGCTTGCACAACCTACTGGTCCGTGTACGACTACAGCCTGGTTTGATGAATCATTACTGGGACTGACTCCGAAGATCATTAATTTTTGGGTGTCCCACAAGGGACAGTGATGTCTGTGTTTCAAGATTAGACCTGGCAGGTCTCTCCCACTGGTAGTATCCTGCCAGTGGTCTGGGAAGCAGAGGTGTGTTTACTTTTGTTGTGTGTTCGTATGTCTCACCGGCCTAGCTGGGGTGGGTGGGGGGGGGGTTGTTGCTACGTGTTACACGTTTGTTTATTGGACCCCTCACCCCAATATGCACAGCCTGTGAACATATGTAATTCATAACTGCTGTATCATATCCTAGCTATATACATGTGTATATCTACAGTCACAAATTTATATATATATATATATATATATATATATATATATATATATATATATATACATTACTATATACAGATATATCTGTATATGTATGCATACATGTATATATTTATACATTGCTGTATATATATATATATATATATATATATATATATATATATATATATATATATCTAGAGAGAGAGAGATATCTCCAACAACATATGGGTCTATGGGTGTCTGCATATGTATATATCTATCTTACACGAGCTCCAAAAAGAACTAAACCCTCACATAAACTCACTGTTCCAACTCAGCCTTACCACAGGTTATGTACCCAAAGAATGGTGTACAGCAACAGTAATCCTGCTCCACAAAGGTGGCGTCACAATGGATCCTGGGAACTATCGCCCTATAAGCCTGACTAGCTTGGTCTGCAAGGCTATGGAGCACATCATCATGGATCTCATAAAGAAAGACATTGGGAACCTCCAGACACTGGACCCTACCCAGTTCGGCTTTGTTAAAGGCAGATCTTGCCTCCTAAATCTGGTTGACTTTTTTGAAGTAGCTACCAAAGCCATAGATGAGGGAAAGGTAGTCCACACAGCCTACCTGGACCTCGCAAAGGCCTTCGACACAATACCCCACTCTGGCATCATAAATAAGCTTACCAACTTAAATATCAACCCATATGTCACAAGATGGGTTGCAAACTGGCTCAGGGATAGAACTCACATGGTCAGAGTTGCGGGTGCCATGTGCGACTCTAAACTGGTTACAAGTGGCGTCCCACAGAGCTTAGTCCTGGGACCCCTCTTGTTCGGTATATACTTCTCTGAGGTACAGGCAAGCACGGGAGGACCATGGCTGACCAAGTTTGCAGATAATTGCAAGCTGGGAGCCATAATAGACTCTCCGTCTGACACAAGCATCCTCCAGAAGGGTCTTACGGAGATGGATACCTGGTGTCAGAACCATGGCCTCAAGCTAAATGCCAAAAAGTGCATAGTCATCCCCTTTGGGAAAAACAAAGTGCCCACAAACTACCACATAGGAGGTAATCCACTAAGTACAGAAGAAGTAATTAGGGATCTGGGGACCCTAGTAGATAGTAACCTCTCCTTTGACAATCACATTGCCAAAGTGGTTAAAAAAGCCTTCTATATAGCTCACCTAATCACAAAAGGGTTCACATATAGATCAAGAGAGGTCATTGTGCCCCTCTACTCATCGCTCATCAGGCCCTTAATTGAGTACAATGCCCCATTTGGGATGTATCTTACCCGACAACAGCAACAGCTGGAGAGACCTCAAAAATACCTCGCCAAGAGAATTGTGGGCCTCAGACAGATGCCCTATGCAGCTCGACTAAAGAAACTCCAGCTCTACTCAGTTGCTTACCGCCTACTCAGAGGCGATCCCTGCCTGACGTACAAGGCCATGTCTAACCCGGAATTGATGGACATGCTCTACCTCAAGAAAGCCAAATCCATTAGAGCTACATGCTCCATGGATTTAAACCTCAGCACAACAATAAATAGGACATGCTGGAGGGATAGATTCATATCCCAGAGCCTTTCCTCGCTCTGGAATAGAATCCCAGTTCATGTTAGGCAGAGCCCCTTACTGACCCTCTACAAGACAAATCTTGATGAGTGGATGTGAAATCATAAATTTACTCCTGGGATCACTTCTATAGCCCTGCTGGATAGAGGCTCAGGAATCTAGTCTAAAAGGATGGCGAAAGCCAACACATTCTGGCTAGGTTTATAAATGCCTAAGAGCAGGTAGCATAGTACCTACCTACCTAGTACCTATTTAATTGTAGTCATTATTCATTATGTGTAATACACCCCTTTACTCCAAAAGTCACTAGTTTTAGGTGGGATTAAGTGGGACAGAGTTTAGAATTTGAGTTGAAATCAGGGGCGTCCCTGGAAATCGAGGACAGTTCAGAGGTATGGTCCCTATTTGTTCCCCCAATGGTTTATGTCATGTCCAGTGGATTTGCTCTTAATGGTGGAGAGGTATGGGTGTCAGCTATGCCCATTTTGGAATATGACTTACATCCCTGGGGGTCCTAATATGACTGCGCCAGCCAACACCTGCATGCCTAGGCCCATAATTGCATACCCATAGTTCCCTCACCTGCCCCTCCTCTACAGCACTCATCCTTACTGTGGGTGCAGGTAGGGTATAAACACACCACTACACACTGCCCACTCTCCACGTGTTGGGACACATGTTGTACGTTGTGTCGACCCATGGGTTATCAGGTTTGTACAACCTACTGGTCTGTGTACGACTACAGCCTGGTTTGATGAATCATTACTGAGACTGACTCCGATGATCATTAATTTTTGGGTGTCCCACAAGGGACATCGATGTCTATGTTTCAAGATTAGACCTGGCAGGTCTCTCCCACTGGTAGTATCCTGCTGGTGGTCTGGGAAGCAGTGGTGTGTTTACTTTTATTGTGCATCTGTATGTCTCACCGGCCTAGCTGGGGGGGTGGGGGTGTTGCTGCTACATGTTACACGTTTGTTTATTGGACCCTTCACCCCAATATGCATGGCCTGTGAACATATGTAATCCGTAACTGCTGTATCATATCCTAGCTATATACATGTGTATATCTACAGTCACACATATATATATATATATATATATATATATATATATATATATATATATATATTTATTTATATGCATTACTATATACAGATATATCTGTATATGTATGCATACATGCATATGTTTATATATTGCTGTCTATATATATATATATAATTATATATATATATATATATATATATATATATATATATATGAAACTCCAACAACATATGGGTCTATGGGTGACTGCATATGTATATATCTATATGTGGGTATGTACATGTATTCTGTCTCTGTATGTATACATTTGTACTACGGAGAGGGAGAGGCTTATCTCTATGTCGCTATGGGTAGATATACACACGCATACCTTTACATATATACATCTACATCTGGTTATTCTGTTTCTTGCCATATAGATTACACTTTTCTGCAGTTGGACTCGTAGTGGGTGTGGCTGCTCGTTGGGCAACGCCTCTGCCCAATGAACACATTTGCTTACATCACTGGTGCTGTCCATATAGGCCCACATCAGCCAACACCTGCACACCTAGACCCATAAGTAGCTACCCATAGTTTCCCCACCTGCACCTCCTCTACAGCACCCGTTCTTACTCTGGGTCCTGGTCGGTTCTGAAAACACCACTACACACTGCCCACTCTCCACTTCACGGGACCCATGTTATACAAATGTCTCTACCCATGGGTCATCAGGCTTTCCCACCCTTGTATTCCAGGTATGTATACACCCCAGCCAGAATGGTCGTTGTATCACCTTCTTTTTGTCTTGTCAAGTTTTGGGGTCCCACAAGGGACACTCCTGTCTGTGTTCCAAGATTAAATTTTACAGGTGCACTGTGTACCCCCCCCAGGTTGTATCCTGCCTGTGGTCTGGGGAGCAGTGGACTATTTACATTGTTTGCAGTTTTGTGTGTATGTTTCCCATGTCCAGCTGGGGAGTGGTGGAAGGTCATGCTACATGTTTTATGTTCCTTGCTTGAGCCCCTCACTTCCATTGGCATAGCCTATGAACATATGTCATTATTGTGTGCTGTTTCCTATCATAGCTGTATATCTATGTATATCTACGCACACACGCGCACACACACGCACACACACACACACACACATACATACACATATATATATATATATATATATATATATATATATATATATATATATATATATATATATATATATATATATATATATATATATATACATATATATATATATATATATATATATATATATATGTATATATATATATATATATGTATATATATATATATATATATATATATATATATATATATATATATATATATATATATATATAGATATTTGTTTATGTATATGACTGCAACTCTAAAAAAAATATATATATATATATATATATATATATATATATATATATGTGTGTGTGTGTGTGTGTGTGTGTGTATGTATGCATAATATACATATATATATATATATATATATATATATATATATATATATATATATATATATATATATATATATATATATATATATATATATATATATATATATATATATATATATATATATATATATATATACATATAGGTGTGTGTGTCTGTAAAGCAATGCATACCCCATGCAAACGCACTTAAACATGCTTACTGGTGTTTATATATGCTTAAACCTGCTTACTACTGCCTTATTCATTATGACACTGACACTTCACTCCAAATCACTTGTAACTGTTATTTTGCAGGTTATACAGCAGACAGATGTCGCAATATGTTCATGTACAGATTACAGATGGAAAATGGTATGTGATGCAGTGGGATTCAGAACAGGAATGTCTGTTCTTTAGGCGGTTGCTCTAACCAATACACTATTGCTGTGGTGCTTCATTTGCATATATACCCATATACCCATGGCTCCTGGTTCCGCAAACACGCACCCCAATGCCTCCCTAACACTGCAGTCATCCATTCTTCAGTTGGATTCACGGTGTATGCACACCACTACACATTGGCCACTCCCTATTCCTGTAGACCCATCCTATCAGTTGATTCACTCCACGTATCCTCAGAACTCCCAAACTTTTAGTCCACAAACACTGGTGGCATGAGCGACCAAAAGGACACTATTCGCAAATTTTTGGGTTGTCCCACATGGGACACACATGTCTTTATATAAAGATTAGACTGTATACTTCATTACATCCTGTTAACATGACACTTCAATAAATTAATAAGTATGACTATGTGGTAACGCACACATTACACATGAGAGCCTAATTATGTGCGTGTTTGGCATATTTCTTTTACAAATAGACCAGTTTAGTAATTGGCATTGCCATAGCAGGCAGATCACAGGAATGATTCCATGTGTGGGAAAGTCCTCACATTTGATTTTTTTCAGCACAGCACTAACTTCGGACATTGTACACACTTCGGTGTTTTAGCAGTTTTGTCCCTTCCCTCTTATGCACAACCTAGTATTCTATCTACTGTTGAGGTTTGTAAGGGCACATTCATGTTATTTATGTCTGCAAATGGAATGAATGTGTTACAGAGAATGTACTTCTACATATAGATGTCTGCATGTGTGTATGCATATATACTTATAACGAACTCACTGACCTCCACTGGGCGTTCCAATTAGAACCAGCCCATCCAACCCTGGCACACCTGGCTCCATAATTTCATACCCATAGTTCCTCCACCACACCCGAGTTCAACATACATGCATATCATCTATTGTCCAGTAGCTATCACAGTCATGACACACCTCCACACATTGCCCTCTCCCAGCGTTAGGGGCCCTACTCGTATGTTGTCCCAACCCATGTATTCTCAGGCTCTCCACCATTTAGTCCATGAACATACCTGCCCTTGCTTGTGTAATGGTCGGATGGCCAAATAGCCTGTCAATTTTTGGGTAGTCCCACCAGGGACTACCCTCTGTGTGTAAAGTAGACTTAGCAGATCAACAATGTTACTCCCACTGGTAATATCTTGTCTGTGGTGTCAGTTGCAGTGCTTTGCTTACTCCTGCCCAGCTTGATATGACATACACTGACAGCGCTATATAATACTGGGGTTGCTGTTGATTCCCTTTTCATTCCTTTTGTATGCTTTA